>NW_027428371.1:0-84249 GCF_047830755.1 Zonotrichia albicollis | reverse complement strand
TGCTGTGACACTGCGGGGACACCGGGGGGACATGGGGACATGGGGGACATTGGGGTGACATGGGGACATGGGGTGGACATGGGGACACGGGGACATGGGGGGACATGGGGGACAGAGGGGACATGGGGGAACATGGGACATGGGGGGACATGGGGGGCAGAGGGGACATGGGGACATGGGGACAGAGGGACATGGGGGGGACAAGGGGGACCCAAGGGGACACAGAAGGACATGAGAGGGACACGGTTACATCACTGTTAACAGCCAATCAGCAGTGCCAACCCTGCCCCGCCCACCTGTCAGTCAGTGTCTTGCCCACCCACCTGTCAATCACTGCCTTGCCCACCCACCCGCCATTGTCACACCCATCTGTCAATCACCACCCTGCCCCACCCACCCGCCCACCACTGCCCCACCCACCTGTCAATCACTGCCCCACCCATCTGTCATTGTTGCACCCATCTGTCAATCACTGCCTTGCCCCACCCACCTGTCAATCACTGTCTCACCCCATCCTGCCCATCTGTCACTGCCCTGCCCTGCCACATCCACCTGTCATTGTCCCACCCACCTGTCAATCACTGCCAAGCCCCGCCCCTCACCTGTGACAGGCTGTGCCTTCTTTTCATTGGTGCCATCTCCGGGCTCCTCCTTGGGACCCCGACCCTGGGGGGGACATGGGGACAGCGTGTCACAACAGTGTCACCTCAGTGTCACCTGTGACCCCTCTGTGACCTCCCTGTGACCCCTGAGGCCCCCTCTGTCCCCTGTGACCCCCCTTGACCTCACTGTCCCCCCCCATTCGTGTCTCTCCTGTGTCCCCTCATGTCCCCTCCATGTCCCCATGTCCCCCCCACATGTCCCCATGTCCCCAATGTCCGCTGTGTCCCCCTGTCCCCCCCATGTCCCTGTGTCCCCACCACGTCCCTGTGTCCCTCTGTTCCCTGTGTCCCCACCATGTCCCCCCATGTCCCCCCAATGTCCCCACGTTCCTATGTCCATCATTGTCCCCTATGTCCCCACCCTGTCCCCGCCATGTCCCTCCCTGTCCCCTGGTGTCGCGCCACATCCCTGTGTCCCCCATTCTCCCCTGTGTCCCCCATGTCCCCCCATCCTTCAATGTCCCCTTGTCCTCCATGTCCCCCATGTCCCTGTGTCCCCGCCATGTCCCTGTGTCCCCCCTCGTCCCCATTGATGTCCCCAATGTCCCCGAGGTGTCCCCTCCCCCAGTACCTCTGCACGCGGGAGGGGGGTGCGAAGACGCCATGTTTGGGGGGGCAGGTGAAGTAGCGCACCCCGAAAACGGAGCCGTCGTGTTTGCCCCCGGCCGAGTCCAGCTCCACCCCGAACCAGTACCCTGGGGACATTGGGGACATCGTTGGGGACACTGGGGACATTGGGGACATTGGGGACATTGGGGATATCGGAGACATTGGGGGGATTGGGGACATTGGGGACATTGGGGGCAGTGGGGACATTGGGGGCACTGGGGGGACATTGGGGGCATTGGGGGCATTGGGGACACTGGGGGCAGTGGGGACATTGGGGGCATTGGGGACATTGGGGACATTGGGGGCATTGGGGACTTTGGGGGCATTGGGGGGACATTGGGGGCATTGGGGATATTGGGGACGTTGGGGGGGACATTGGGGCAGTGGGGACATTGGGGACATTGGGGGCAGTGGGGACATTGGGGGGATCCCAACCCATGGGGGTCCCAAGGGGGTCTCAGAGGGTCTCAACCTGGAGTGGGGGTCCCATTCTGGAGAGGGGTCTCAGTCTGGGGAGAGGTCCCATTGTGGGGAGGGGTCCCTCCCTGGGTTGGGGTCCCATTTAGGGGAAAGGGTCCCACAGTGGGGAGGGGGTCCCATTGTGGGGAGGAGTCTCAATCAGCGTAGGTTCCCATTGTGGGGAGGGCTCCCATTTAGGGCAGGGGTCCCATTGTGGGGAGGGGTCCCATTTAGGGGATGGTTCCCATTTAGGGCAGGGCTCCCATTTAGGGGAGGGGTCTCAGTGTCTCACCGGGGGCGAAGTCAGTCCTGCCGTAGAACCGGGCCCGGCCCTGGCGCTGCCCGGCCACCAGCACCGCGTCCCCCGGGGCCACGCGCCGCCCCTCGCGGTCCAGCCACGCCCCCGCGCGCTTCCGGGACCCTGGGGGCGGGGTTTCAATGACCACACCCACCATGACCACGCCCACCCCAGCCACACCCTTCCCAGACCCACCAATCACAGCTATACCCATTATAAGCACACCCAGGCCACACCCCTGCGCGCTTCCGGGACCCTGGGGGCGGGGGCCTCAGTGACCACACCCACCCTGACCACGCCCACCCCAGCTATGCCCTTCCCAGACCCACCAATCCCAGCTACAACCGTTATAACCACACCCAGCCACGCCCCCCGCACGCTTCCGGTACTCTGGGGGCGGGGGCATCGGTGACCACACCCACCCCGGACACGCCCATCACTGCCACACCCTGCCACACCCATCCTTTGGAGGAATTGGGGGGAGTTCAGGGGGGTCCCCTCAATTTTGGGGTGCCTTGTGAATTTGGGTGGGGGGTTCTCCTTGATTTTAGGGACCCTCCTCAATTTTGGGGGGTCCCATGAATTTTGTGGGGGTCCCCAGTATTTTGGGGAGGGGGATCCCTTGTATTTTGATGGGGTCTCCTGTATGTTGGGAGAGGTCTCCTGTATTTTGGGCGGAGTCCCCTTAATTTTGGGGGCTCCCCTGTATTTTGGGAGGGGTCCCAGTGGATTTTGGGAGATCCTCTCAATTTTGGGGGCGCACCGTGAATTTTGGGGGGGCTCCCAGTATTTTGGGGGCACCCTTGTATTTGGCGGGGTATTTTGGAAGGAGTCCCATGAATTTTGGGGGGGTTCACGGATTCCCCTGCATTTGGGGGGGTCCTCATGAATTCTGGGGGCTCCCCTGTATTTTGGGGAGGGGGGCGGTCCCTGTATTTTGGAGGTCTCTCGATTTTGGGGGTTCCCCTGTATTTTGGGGTGGATTTTGGGGGGGGGTCCCATTAATTTCGGGGAGCTCCCCTTCATTTTGGGGCATCCCTTGTATTTTGGGGTGGTCCCACAAATTACGGGGACCTCCCCTCTATTTTGAGGGGGGTCCCCAGTATTTTGGGGGGGGGGGGTCCTCTGTATTTTGGGGGGCTTCCCTGTATTTTGGGGGAGTTCCCAGTGTATTTTGGGGGTTCCCCTGTATTTTTTGGGGGGGATTTTGGGGTGGGGTCCCCATTATTTTGGGGGAGGGGGTGTCCCCGTACCTCTCTTGTCCTTGCGGGGTTTGTGGGGGGCTCGGGCCGGGGGTCCCGGGGGGCTCGGGGGGGGCGACGGCGCCGGGGGCTGCTCCTCGGCCTTGGAGATCTTGGACACCGAGGCGAAGACCCCTGCACCAGTATAGACCAGTATGGACCAGTATAAACCAGTATGGACCAGTATAAACCAGTATAAACTGCTACAGACTAGTATAAACCAGTATAAACCAGTATAAACTGGTATGGACCAGTACGGACCAGTATAAACCAGTATAAACCAGTTTGGACCACTATAAACTGGTATGGACCAGTATAAACCAGTTTGGACCAGTATAAACCAGTATAAATGAGTATGGACCAGTATAAACCAGTATAAACCAGTTTGGACCAGTATAAACCAGTATAAACCAGTATGGACCAGTATAAACCGGTATGGACCAGTATGAACCAGTACAGACCAGTATAAACCAGTATAAACCAGTCCAGGGTGTCCTGGGGGTCCTGGGGGTCCCAGAGGGGTCCCAGGGGGGCCCCAGGGGTCCCAGGGGGGTCCCAGGGGAGTCCTGAGTGTCCCAGGGGATCTTGGGGGACCCAGGGGGTCTCAGGGTGGTCCTGAGGGGTCCTGGGGGTCCTGGGGGGTCCCGAGGGGTCCTGGGAATGCCGAGGGGGTCCCAGGGGGTCCCAGGGTGGTCCCGAGGGTCTCAAGGGGTCTCAGGGGATCCTGAGGGTCTGAGGGGTCCAGGGGGGTCTCAGAGTGGTCCCGGGGGTCTCAGGAGGGTCCCGGGGGTCCCGTACCGGTTTTTGGGGGGGCAGATGAAGTAGCGGACCCCCCCCACGCTGCCGTCGTTCTTCCCCTCGGGCTCGTCCAGCTCCACGCCGGCCCACTGCCCGCTGGCGAAGGCCGTGGTGCCGCAGAACCGGAGCGTGCCCACCTGGGGACATGGGGGGACACCTGAGCCCCAAAAACCGCACCCCAAAATACCCAAAATACCCTAAAATACCCCCAAAAAAATCCCATCCTAAAAAAACCCCAAATCCTAATCCTAAATCCTACTGGGAATTCAAACACAGGCCGTGGTGCCGCAGAACCTGAGCATGCCCACCTGGGGATGGGGGGACACACCTGAGTGATACCTGAACCCCAAAAACAGCACCCCAAATGTCCCAAAAATTCCAAAAATACCCCACAACCCCCCAAAAAATCCCGATCGCAAAAAACCCCAATATTACCAAAAAATCCTAATCCTAAATGCAAACACAGGCCGTGGTGCCGCAGAACCTGAGCGTGCCCACCTGGGGATGGGGACACACCTGGGTGACACCTGAACCCCAAAAACAGCACCCCAAATATCCCAAAAAATACCCAAAATACCCCAAAAAATCCCATCCTAAAAAAACCCCAAATCCTCCAAAAAATCCTAAAACTAAATGCAAACACAGGCCGTGGTGCCGCAGAACCTGAGCGTGCCCACCTGGGGACACGGGGACACTGCTTTGGGGTGACACAGGTGTGGCACAGGTGACATTGGGGTGACACAGATGTGGCACAGGTGACATTGGGGTGACATGGGTGTCTCACCTTGCCTCACCTCGTCCTCCAGGTACAGCAGCAGGACATGACACAGGTGACCCAGGGTGACACAGGTAGTGACACAGGTGACATTGGGGTGACACAGGGTGACACAGGTGACATTGGGGTGACACAGGTGACATTGCGGTGACACAGGGGGTGTATTAGGACGACATGGGTGGCATTGGGGTGACACGGGTAGTGACACAGGTGACATTGGGGTGACACAGGGTGACACAGGTGACATTAGGACGATATGGGTGACATTGGGATGACACAGGTAGTGACACAGGTGACATTGGGGTGACACGGGTAGTGACACAGGTGACATTAGGGTGACAAAGGTGACATTGAGGTGACACGCGGTGACACAGGGGGTGTATTAGGACGACATGGGTGGCATTGGGGTGACACGGGTAGTGACACAGGTGACATTGGGGTGACATAGGGTGACACAGGTGACATTAGGACGATATGGGTGACATTGGGGTGACACAGGGGGTGTTTGAGGATGGCCTGGGTAGATCTGAGGTGACACAGGGTGGTTTTGGGGTGACATGGAGGATGACATGGGGTGGGCTTGAGGTGACATGGGACAGGTTTGGGGTGACATGGGGCAGGTTTATGGTCACACAGGTGACACAGATGACATTGGGGTGACACAGTGACACACCTTGCCGTTGTCCAGGCGCACCCTGTCCCCCAGCTGCAGCCCCAGGCACAGCAGCATCAGGGTCCCCGGCAGGTTGTCGTGGTTGGGCAGGGTGACGGGCGGCAGGTGTGGGGTGACATGGATGGGTTTAGGGTGATATGGGATGGGTTTAGGGTGACACAGGGGTGACACAGGTGACATAGTGACACACCTTGCCATTGTCCAGGCGCACCCTGTCCCCCAGCTGCAGCCCCAGGCACAGCAGCATCAGCGTCCCCGGCAGGTTGTCGTAGTTGGGCAGGGTGACACGGGGCAGGTTTGTGGTCACACAGGTGACATTGCAGTGACACAGGTGACATTGGGGTGACATTGGGGTGACACTCTCACCTTGCCGTTGTCCAGGCGCACCCTGTCCCCCAGCTGCAGCCCCAGGCACAGCAGCATCAGGGTCCTGGGCAGGTTGTCGTAGTTGGGCAGGGTGACACGGGGCAGGTGTGGGGTGACATGGGATGGGTTTAGGGTGACACAGGGGTGACACAGGTGACACAGGTGACACAGTGACACACCTTGCCGTTGTCCAGGCGCACCCTGTCCCCCAGCTGCAGCCCCAGGCACAGCAGCATCAGTGTCCCGGGCAGGTTGTCGTAGTTGGGCAGGGTGACACGGGGCAGGTGTGGAGTGACATGGGATGGGTTTAGGGTGACACAGGGGTGACACAGGTGACACAGGTGACACAGTGACACACCTTGCCGTTGTCCAGGCGCACCCTGTCCCCCAGCTGCAGCCCCAGGCACAGCAGCATCAGTGTCCCGGGCAGGTTGTCGTAGTTGGGCAGGGTGACACGGGGCAGGTGTGGAGTGACATGGGATGGGTTTAGGGTGACACATGTCACACATGTGACATTGGGGTGACACAGTGACACACCTTGCCGTTGTCCAGGCGCACCCTGTCTCCCAGCTGCAGCCCCAGGCACAGCAGCATCAGCGTCCCGGGCAGGTTGTCGTAGTTGGGCAGGGTGACGCGCGGCAGGTGTGGGGTGACATGGGATGGGTTTAGGGTGACACAGGGGTGACACAGGTGACACAGGTGACACTCTCACCTTGCCGTTGTCCAGGCGCACCCTGTCCCCCAGCTGCAGCCCCAGGCACAGCAGCATGAGGGTGCCCGGCAGGTTGTCGTAGTTGGGCAGGGTGACGCGGGGCAGGTGTGGGGTGACATGGGGCAGGTTTATGGTCACACAGGTGACACAGATGACACAGGTGACATTGGGGTGACACAGTGACACACCTTGCCATTATCCAGGCGCACCCTGTCCCCCAGCTGCAGCCCCAGGCACAGCAGCATCAGTGTCCCGGGCAGGTTGTCGTAGTTGGGCAGGGTGACGCGCGGCAGGTGTGGGGTTACACAGGGTGACACAGGTGACATTGGGGTGACACGGGTGACATTGGGGTGACACTCTCACCTTGCCGTTGTCCAGGCGCACCCTGTCCCCCAGCTGCAGCCCCAGGCACAGCAGCATCAGGGTGCCCGGCAGGTTGTCGTAGTTGGGCAGGGTGACGCGGGGCAGGCTGCAGCTCAGCGGCACCGCGTCCAGCAGCAGCCGCCGCAGCTCCCGCGCCGCCTCGGCCGCCTCGGCCCGGTCCAGCGCCATGTCCGTGGGGTCCGGCACCACCTCGGCCGCCACCTGGCCCTTGCTGTTCTGTGGGGGCAACGGGGGGCATCCCTGAGGTGGCCACGGGGGGATACAGGTGGCCACAGGTGGCCCTTGGTGGCCTCAGGTGGCCCCGTGGCTCCCCAGAGGAGCCTAAAGATGTTTTGGGTTCTTGGAGGTTTTGGTGGCACCAAAACTGCTCAGAAACTCCCCTGTGTCCACAGGACCCCTCAGAAACTCCCACTGTGTCCCCAAGACCCCCCAAACCATTCAGGGCTCCCTCATTTGGTGGCCACAGGTGGCCCTTGGTGGCCTCAGGTGGCCCTGTGGCTCCTCAGAAGAACCCAAGGGTGTTTCGGGTCTCCAGAGGTTTTGGTGGCACCAAAATCATTCAGGAACCCCTCCTGTGTCCCCAGGACCCCCAAACCATTCAGGACCCCCCCATTCGGTGGCCACAGGTGGCCCTTGGTGGCCTCAGGTGGCCCTGTGGCTCCCCAGAGGAGCCCAAAGATGTTTTGGGTTCTTGGAGGTTTTGGTGGCACCAAAACTGCTCAGAAACCTCTCTGTGTGTCCCCAGGACCCCTCAGAAACTCCCACTGTGTCCCCAAGACCCCCCAAACCATTCAGGACCCCCTCATTTGGTGGCCACAGGTGACCCTTGGTGGCCTCAGGTGGCCCCGTGGATCCCCAGAGGAACCCAAGAGTGTTCTGGGTCTCCCGAGGTTTTGGTGGCACCAAAACTGCTCAGGAACCCCCAGTGTGTCCTCAGGATCCCCAAACCATTCAGGACCCCCAAATCCCATGGCCACAGGAGACCTCAGGTGGCCCCGTGGCTCCTCAGAGGAACCCAAGGGTGTTTCGGGTCTCCAGAGGTTTTGGTGGCACCAAAATCATTCAGGAACCCCTCCTGTGTCCTCAGGATCCCCAAACCCACTCAGGACCCCCAAATCCCATGGCCCTTGGTGGCCTCAGGTGGCTCTTGGTGGCCTCAGGTGGCCCCATGGCTCCCCAGAGGAACCCAAGGGTGTTTTGGGTTCTTGGAGGTTTTGGTGGCACCAAAATCTCTGATCACCCCCAAATCCCCCCAAATTCCTGATCGCCCCCAAATTCCTGATCACTCTCAAATCCCCAAATCCCCTCAAATCCCCCCCAAATCCTGATCCATCCCAAATCCCAAATCCCCCCAAATTCCTGACCGCCCCCAAATCCCTGAGCCCCCCAAATCCCCCAAAATTCCTCATCATCCCCAAATCCCAAAAATTTCCTGATCACTCCCAAATCCCCAAAAATTCCTGATCACCCCCAAATCCCCAAGACCTCCAAATCCCCGAGCCCCCCAAATCCTCGATCACCCCCAAATCCTCGATCACCCCCAAATCCCCAAATCCCCCCAATTTCCCCCCAAACCTCCGAACCCCCCGTAGCCCCCTGACCCAAATTAAGCCCCCCAAAATCCCTCCATACCCTGAGGACGGGACGGCGCCGTGCTCCAGCAGGCAGTGCACTGCCCTCAACCCAAAATCCCCAAAATCCCAAAATTCGCCCAAATCCCCCCAATTTTCCCCCAAATCCCTGAGCCCCCCTGAAGCCCCCCGACCCAAATTGAGCCCCCAGACCCCTCGGTACCCTGAGGGCGGGGTCGGCGCCGTGCTCCAGCAGGCAGCGCACCGCCCCCAACCCAAAATCCCCAAAATCCCCTAAATCCCCCCAATTTCCCCCCAAACCCCCGAACCCCTCCGAAGCCCCCCGACCCAAATTGAGCCCCCAGACCCCCCAAAATCCCTCCATAACCTGAGGACGGGGTCGGCGCCGTGCTCCAGCAGGCAGCGCACCGCCCCCAGCCCCAAATCCCCCAAAATTCCCAAATCCCCCCAATTTCCCCCCAAATCCCCGAACCCCTCCAAAGCCTCCCGACCCAAATTGAGCCCCCCGACCCAAATTGAGCCCCCAGACCCCTCGGTACCCTGAGGGCGGGGTCAGCACCATGCTCCAGCAGGCAGTGCACCGCCCGCAGCCCCCAAATCCCCAAATTCCCCCAAATCCCCCCAATTTCCCCCCAAACCTCCGAACCCCCCGAAGCCCCCCGACCCAAATTGAGCCCCCAGACCCCCCAAAATCCCTCCATAACCTGAGGGCGGGGTCGGCGCCGTGCTCCAGCAGGCAGTGCACCGCCCCCAACCCAAAATCCCCAAAATCCCAAAATTCGCCCAAATCCCCCCAATTTCCCCCCAAATCCCCAAACCCCTCCGAAGCCCCCCGACCCAAATTGAGCCCCCAGACCCCTCGGTACCCTGAGGGCGGGGTCGGCGCCGTGCTCCAGCAGGCAGCGCACCGCCCCCAACCCAAAATCACAAAATTCGCCCAAATCTCCCCTATTTCCCCCCAAACCCCCGAACCCCTCCGAAGCCCCCCGACCCAAATTGAACCCCCAGACCCCTCGGTACCCTGAGGGCGGGGTCGGCGCCGTGCTCCAGCAGGCAGCGCACCGCCCCCAGCCCCAAATCCCCCAAAATTCCCAAATCCCCCCAATTTCCCCCCAAACCCCCGAACCCCTCCGAAGCCCCCCGACCCAAACTGAGCCCCCAGACCCCTCGGTACCCTGAGGGCGGGGTCGGCGCCGTGCTCCAGCAGGAACGCACCGCCCCCAGCCCCAAATCCCCAAAATCTCCCCAAACTCCAAATCCCCCCAAATCCCCGAACCCCTCCGAAGCCCCCCGACCCAAATTGAGCCCCCAGACCCAAATTGAGCCCCCAGACCCCTCGGTACCCTGAGGGCGGGGTCGGCGCCGTGCTCCAGCAGGCAGCGCACCGCCCCCAGGCACAGGTTGGAGGCCGCGATGTGCAGCGCCGTGCCGTGGCTGAAATCGCTGCAGGTCGAGTGAAGAACTGCGGGAAATTTGGGGGAGAAGGTGGGGAAACTGAGGCACGGGGGACCCCAAAAACCGCGGGAGGGGTTGGAGATGGAGGAGGGATCCTAAAAAGCAACGGGGACCCCAAAAATCCCGGGGGAAATCGAGGCACGGCAAGGGGGGAAACTTCAAAAGCACCGAAATCAGAGGGGGAAACTGAGGCACGGGACACGGGGGGGACCCCAAAATCACCAAATGTGGGGGGAAACTGAGGCACGGGGAACCCCAAAAACCGGGGGAGGGGTTGGAGATGGAGGGGGGATCCTAAAAAGCAACGGGGACCCCAAAAACCGCGGAGGAAATTGAGGCATGGGGCATGGGGGGACCCCAAAACCACAAAAAGCAGGAGGGAAACTGAGGCACGGGGGGGACCCCAAAAACAACAGACCTGGAGCAGGGTTGGGATGAACTTGGTGGGGGGGTCCCCAGCCCTCAGTGAGGGTTTGGGTGTGTCCCTGTTGCTATGGGGGTTCAGTTTGGATTTTGGGGGTGCCAATCCCGATTTTGGGGGTTCAGTTTGGATTTTGGGGTGCTCTCCCCTCACCTCGGGGTGCCGCCGCCCTCAGCAGGGTGCGGATCAGCTCGGGCACGTCGAAGTGAGGGGGTCCCTGAGCCTCACTGGGATTTGGGGGTGCCATTCTCAATCTGGGGGTGCCAATCCCGATTTTTGGGGTGCCAATCCCGATTTTGGGGTTCATTCCCGATTTTGGGGTGCCCCCCTCACCTCGGGGTGCCGCCGCCCGCAGCAGGGTGCGGATCAGCTCGGGCACGTCGAAGTGAGGGGGTCCCTGAGCCTCACTGGGATTTTGGGGTGTCATTCGGGGTTTTGGGGTGCCAATCCCGATTTTTGGGGTGCCAGTCCCGATTTTGGGGTGCCCCCCTCACCTCGGGGTGCCGCCGCCCGCAGCAGGGTGCGGATCAGCTCGGGCACGTCGAAGTACGCCGCGTAGTGCAGCGCGTTCATGTGCGTCCAGCGGCTGCGCAAACCCGCATCCCCCCCCAGGGCCAGCAGCCGCTGGGACAGACGGACGGCGGCCGCGGGGTCACCTGGGGACAGACGGACATTGGGGGCACTGGGGGGATTGGGGGGGACTGGGGGGAATCGGGACATTGGGGACATTGGGGGGATTGGGGGCACTGGGGGGATTGGGGGCACTGGGGGGAATGGGGACATTGGGGACATTGGGAACACTGGGGGGATTGGGGACATCAGGGACATTGGGGACACCCTTCTGGGACAGACGGACGAGGGGTCACCTGGGGACAGACGGACATTGGGGACACTGGGGGGATTGGGGGCACTGGGGGGAATGGGGACATTGGGGACACTTGGGGACACCCTTCTGGGACAGACAGACGGCGGCCGCGGGGTCACCTGGGGACAGACAGACATTGCGGACATTTGGGGACATTGGGGACATTGGGGACATTGGGGCCATGGATGGACAAGGGACACCACGCCCGGACAAATGGACATTGGGAACGTGGGAAGGGACAGGGACAGAGAAACCCCAGTGGGACAGACGGACATTGGGGACACCCTGCTCGGACAGATGGACAACGGCCTTGGGGTCACATGGAGGGACCCATGGGGACATTGGGGACACCTTGGGGACACTGTGGTGACCCTGTCCCTGTCACCCACCCATGCTGTGGACGGACATCTGGGGTTACAGAGAGCCAGGACAGACGGACACTGGGGACACTGGGGACATTGGGGACATTGGGGACATTGGGGACACTGGGGACATTGGGGACACCCTGGGGACATTGGGGACACGGTGGTGGCCCTGTCCCCGTCCCCGTGACGCACCCACGCCGTGCGCGCCGGCCTTGCAGGCGTAGTGCAGCAGGGTCATGTCCGTCAGTCCGTCCCTGTCGTCCACGTGGCACCCGCGGCGCAGGATCTGCGGGGACACCGGGACGTCACAGTGTCACCGGTGCCACCAATGTCACCAGTGCCACCAATGTCACCAGTGCCACCCCAGGGACATGGGGACACCAGGGACACCGGGGACGTCACAGTGCCACCAATGCCACCAATGTCACCAGTGCCACCAATGTCACCAATGCCACCCCAGGGACATGGGGACACCAGGGACACCGGGGATGTCACAGTGCCACCGGTGCCACCAATGCCACCGGTGCCACCCCAGGGACATGGGGATGTCACAGTGTCACACCAGGGACAACCCAGGGACATGGGGACACCAGGGACACTGGGATGTCACAGTGTCATCGGTGCCACCAATGCCACTGGTGCCACCCCAGGGACATGGGGACACCAGGGACACCGGGGATGTCACAGTGCCACCAATGTCACCAGTGCCACCAGTGCCACCCCAGGGACATGAGGACACCAGTGCCACCAATGTCACCAGTGCCACCCCAGGGACGTGGGGACACCAGGGACACCGGGACATCACAGTGCCACCAGTGTCACCAATGTCACCAGTGCCACCCCAGGGACACGGGGATGTCACAGTGTCACCGGTGCTACCAATGTCACCAGTGCCACCCCAGAGACATGAGGACACCAGTGCCACCAATGTCACCAGTGCCACCCCAGGGACGTGGGGACACCAGGGACACCGGGGCGTCACAGTGTCACCAGTGCCACACCAGGGACACCGGGGCGTCACAGTGTCACCAGTGCCACCAATGTCACCAGTGCCACCCCAGGGACATGGGGATGTCACAGTGTCACCAGTGCCACCAACGTCACCAGTGCCACCCCAGGGACGTGGGGACACCAGGGACACCGGGGCGTCACAGTGTCACCAGTGCCACACCAGGGACACCGGGACGTCAGTGTCACCAGTGCCACCAATGTCACCAGTGCCACCCCAGGGACACCAGGATGTCACAGTGCCATCGGTGCCACCAATGTCACCAGTGCCACCCCAGGGACATGGGGACATCACAGTGTCACACCAGTGCCACCAGGGACACCCCAGGGACACAGGGACATCCCAGGGACAACCCAGGGACACAGGGACATCTATCAGGACCCCCCAAACCCCCTGAGAACCCCCCAGACCCCCGTTTTGCCCCCCGTTTCCCACCTCGTTGCCGATGACGTCCACGCCGTGCTACATCCTGGCTCACAATGGCGAAGAGCTGCGGCCCCCAGACCCCTCAGAATCCCCTCAAACCCCCTCAGGACCCCCCCAAACTCCTCTAGGATCACCCCAGGACCTCCAAGGACCCCCCAAACCCCCTCAGGACTCCCCGACCCCCGTTTTGCCCCCTGTTTCCCACCTCGTTGCCGATGATGTCCACGCTGTGCTGCACCTGCGGCACCCACTGGCGCAGGATGGCGAAGAGTTGTGGCCCCCAGACCCCTCATGACCCCTCAAAACCACCCAAACTCCCTCATAACCTCCTTTAGGACCCCCTCAGGACCCCCCGACCCCCGTTTTGCCCCCCGTTTCCCACCTCGTTGCCGATGATGTCCACGCTGTGCTGCACCTGCGGCACCCACTGGCGCAGGATGGCGAAGAGCTGCGGCACCGTCGTGCGCGGGTCCAGCAGGATCTCCCGGCACGCCGCGTCGTTGGGGTCGAAAAAGGTGAAAGCTGGGGGGCAAAAAACGGGGGGGACACCGGGGACAGCGGGTGGGGACACCCCGAAATCGTCAGAGTCAAAATAATGGGGAAATAACCCGCCCCAGGGTATTTTGGGGCATTTTTGGGGGGTCTCCATGGGGTTATCTGTGACCTGGGGGGGGTCTCTGTGACCTGGGGGGTCGTTGTCACCTGGGGGTGGACATGGGAGGGACACGGGGGACACTGGGGGACGGCACCCCGAAATCGTCAGACATGAAATAATGGGGAAAGAACCCACCCCAGAGACATTTTGGGCAGTTTTTGGGGGTCTCCATGGGGTTATCTGTGACCTGGGGGGGTCTCTGTGAGCTGGGGTGTCGTTGTCACCTGGGGGGGGACACGGGGGACACCGGGGGACCGCACCCCGAAATCGTCAGACATGAAATAATGGGGAAAGAACCCACCCCAGAGACATTTTGGGCAGTTTTGGGGGGTCTCCATGGGGCTATCTGTGACCTGGGGGGGTCTCAGTGGCCTGGGGGGTCCCTTTTCTGGGGGTCGTTGTCACTTGGGGTATACACGGGGGACACCGGGGGGCACCCCGAAATCATCAGAGCCGAAATAATGGCGAAATAACCCGCCCCAGAGTATTTTTGGGCATTTTTGGGGGGTCTCCATGGGGGTTATCTGTGACCTGGGGGGGGTCTCTGTGACCTAGGGGGGGGGTCGTTGTCACCTGTTGGGGTCTCTTTTTGGGGGGTCCCCCATCCCCTGTGGGGGACCCCATCCCCTGTGAGGTCCCTTTTTGGGGGTCCCTTTTTGGGGGTCCTTTTTCGGGGGTCCCTTTCTGGGGGTCCCTTTTTACAGGTCCCTTTTTGGGGGGTCCCTTTTTGGGGTCCCTTTTTGGGGGCCACTTTTTGGGGGTCACATTTTGGGGCTCCCTTTTTGGATTTTCCCATCCCCTGTGAGGTCCCTTTTCGGGAGTTCCCTTTTTGGGGGTCCCTTTTTGGGAGGGTCCCTTTTTGGGAGTTCCCTTTTCGGGGGTCCCTTTTTGGGGGGGGTTCCCTTCCTGGCCATCCCATTTTGGGGTCCCTTTTTGGGAGTTCCCTTTTTGGGGGTCCCTTTTCGGGAGTTTCCTTTTTGGGGTCCCTTTTTGGGGGTCCCTTTTTGGGGGTCCCTTTTTGGGGGGTCCCTTTTTGGGAGTTCCCTTTTTGGGGGTCCCTTTTTGGGGGTCCCTTTTTGTGGGTCCCTTTTTGGGAGTTTCCTTTTTGGGGGTCCCTTTTTGGGAGGGTCCCTTTTTGGGGGTCGCTTTTTGGGAGTTTCCTTTTTGGGGGTCCCTTTTCGGGGGGTCCCTTTTTGGGGGTCCCTTTCTGGGGTCCCTTTTTGGGAGTTTCCTTTTTGGGGGTCCCTTTTTGGGGGTCCCTTTCTGGCCATCCCATTTTGGGGGTCCCTTTTTGGGAGTCCCTTTTTGAGGGGGGGTCCCTTTCTGGCCATCCCATTTCGGGGTCCCCCATGCCCTTGGGGGGCGTGTCCCGGTAATTTGGGGCGGGGTCTCACCGTAGTCCTTGGGCAGGGGCGCGGGGGCCGCGGGGTGCACCATCGGCTTCTTGCGCCGCTCCACGGCCGGGCTGGGGGGGCTCGGGGGGCTCGGGGGGTCGGGGGGCGGCGCCCCCCCCGCCGGGGGGTCCCCCCCGCGCTCCTTGGTCATGGCGAGCCTGGGGGGGGGGACACGGGGGGAGTTTGGGGGGGCTGGGACCCCCCTGTGGGGTGATGGGGGTGAGGGGGTTGGGAATGGGGAGGGGGCAACGGGAATGGGGAGGGGGTCGGGGATTGGGATTGGGACAGGGGGGTTTGGGGGGGCTGGGACCCCCCTGTGGGGTGATGGGGGTGAGGGGATTGGGAATGGGGAGGGGGCTCCGGGATACCGGGGGAAATCGGGATACTGAGACGAACCGGGATAAACGGGGGGCCTGGCTGGGGGTCCCCGGGATGGGGAAGGATCCCGGAAAATGGGGAGGGGTCCCCGGTAATGAGGAGGGGGCTGCGGGATGCTGATGAGTCCCCGAAAATGAAGAAGGGTCTCTGGGATACAGGGAGGGACCGGAATGGGGGCACCGGGATAAACGGGGGGGTCCCCGGGATGGGGAGGGGTCCCCGAAAATGGGGAAGGGTCCCTGGGATGGGGAGGGGTCCCCGGGATGCGGATGAACCCCCGAAAATGAGGAAGGGTCTCCGGGATGCAGGCGAGGATCGGGATGGGGAGGGACCGCGATGGGAAGGGGAGCACCGGGATGAACGGGGGGTCTGGCTGGGGGTCTCGGGGATGGGGAGGGGTCCCCGGGATGGACAGGGGTCCCCGAAAATGAGGAGGGGTCCCCGAGAATGGAGATGTGCCCCGAAAATGGAGAGGGGGCTCCGGGGTACCGGAGGAAATCGGGATACTGGGAGGGACCGGGATGCAGGGAGGGACCGCGATGGGGAGGGGAGCACCGGGATGAACGGGAGGTCTGGCTGGGGGTCCCCGGGGTGGGGAGGGGTCCCCGGCAATGCGGATGAGCCCCCGAAAATGGGGAGGGGTCCCCGGGATGCGCCGGTCCCGAGGCCGGGCCGGGCCCGAGGGATGCGCAGGGAGCGCGGCCGGGGATGGCGGGGCCGGGGCGGGGCGGGGCCGGGGCTGAAGCACCGGGGGACACCGGACAGACCCCCCGGGCCGGGACCGGCGCCGACCCCTCCCCAAATTCCGATATTTTCCCCCCTCCCCCCCCCCTCCGGTACCTGCGGGTCCGCGGCCGCGGGATGGGCCCGGCGCTGTGCGCATGCGCGGACAACGGGGGCGGGGGGCTAGTGAGGGGTGAGGGGGCGGGGCCTGGGCAGGGGGCGGGGCTACGGGGGGCTATGAGGGGATACAGGGGGGCTATGAGGGGATACAGGGGGGCTATAGGGGGGATATGGGGGGCTACGGGGCGGTATAGGGGATATGGGGAGGCTATAGGGGGGATATGGGGAGGTTATAGGGGGGCTTGGGGGGGATATGGAGGGTATAGGGGCTATAGGGGGTTGTGGGGGGGATGTGGGGGTATAGGGGGGCTGTGGGGGGGATATGGGTGCTATAGGGGGGATATGGGTGCAATGGAGGGGCTATAGGGGGGATATGGGGGGCGATGAGCTGGTGTAGGGGGAATGAGGGCTGTGGGGAATATGGAGGGAAGTGCGAGCCATGGGGAATATGGGGGCTATGGGGTCTATAGGAGCTATAGGGCCTGTGGGGGCTATGGGGGCTATAGAGGGGATGGGGAATATGGGGCCTGTGGGGGCTGTGGGGGACATGGGGGATATGGGGGATGTGGGGTCTATAGGGGTTATGGGGTCTATAGGGGCTATAGGGCCTGTGGGGGTTACAGGGTCTATAGGGGGTGGGGGGAATAGGGGGCCTATGGGGTCTATAGGGGTTATGGGGGCTGTAGGAGCTATAGGGCCTGTGGGGGCTATGGGGGCTATGGGGAATGTGGGGTCTATAGGGCCTATGGGGGCTATGGGGCTGTGGTGGCTATAGGAGCTATAGGGCCTGTGGGGGTTATGGGGTCTACAGGGGGTACGGGGAATAGGGGGCCTATGGGGGCCATGGGGTCTATAGGGGCTATGGGGTCTATAGGGTCTATGGGGTCTATAGGGGCTATGGGGGTTATGGGGTCTATAGGGGGTAGGGGGAATATGGGGGACTATGGGGCCTATGGGGTCTATAGGGCCTATGGGGGCTATGGGGCTGTGGGGGCTATAGGAGCTATAGGGCCTGTGGGGGTTATGGGGTCTATAGGGGGCCTATGGGGTCTATAGGGGTTATGGGGGCTATAGGAGCTATAGGGCCTGTGGGGGCTATGAGGAATGTGGGGTCTATAGGGCCTATGGGGGCTATGGGAGCTATAGGGCCTGTGGGGGTTATGGGGTCTACAGGGGGTACGGAGAATAGGGGGCCTATGGGGCCTATGGGGGGTACAGGGAGAATGGGGGGTGTGAGGGCTGCAGTCCTCCAAGGGAGTTTGGGATCATTTCAAGGGATTTCATACGATTTCAAGGCATTTCAGATCATTTCAAGGGGATTTTGGAGCCCTTTAAGAGGATTTTGGGTCCTTTCAAGGGGATTTGGATCCTCTAAAGGGGATTTAAGATCCTTTCAGGGAAATTTGGGATCGTTTCAAGGGGATTTTGGATCCTCACAATGGGATTTGGGATGCTATCAAAGGATGGGAGCCTTCCAAGGGGATTTTGGATCCTTTCAAGGAGTTCTGGAGCCATTCCGAGGGTGTTTCGGACCCTTCCGAGGGGATTTGGGGACATCCGAAGTGATTTTTTCTCATTCCGAGACGTTTCGGACCCGTCCGACGCTTTCCGTCGGGGGTGGGGCGGGACCAGCGGAGGCGCTCCGCATTCCTACTGGCTGAGAGGCGCGACTGACAGAGGCGCTCCGCGCTCCTATTGGCTGAGCGGCGGTGATTGACAGGACATTGGAACGGGTCCCTGTGCCAAACTGGGAGGGGTTCAGACTGGTCCAGACCCCGCCAAAATCCCTCTGGGGCCACCCAAGAGGGGCTTGGGGGGGCTCAAGAAACTTCTGGAACATTCCCTGGATGAGGTCTGGGGGTCCCTGGTTGAGATTTGAGGCGGCCAGGGAAGTTTTGGGGGTCCCTGTCTGAGTTTTGGGGGTTCCTGAGTGAGATTTGAGGGTCCCCAGGACAAATTTGGGGGTCCTTGGGTGAGGTCTGGGGGTCTCCAGGACAAATTTGGGGGTTCCTGAGGGGCTTTTGGGGTCCCCAGAGGTTTTGGGGGTCCCTGGGTGAGATTTGGGGTCCCCAGGATAAATCTGGGGGGTCCTGGGGGTCATTTGGGGTCCCCGCCCTCCATCCCGGTCTCCATGGCAACAAGGGCGGGGCGGGGTATCCATGGCAACGCGACGCGGACAGCACCCCCCCACCCTGCAGCGCCCCCCAGCGGTAACTACCCAACGGACTTTTAATTAACTTTATTGAACGTGATTAATTAATTACAGAGATGGTAAAACCGCACGGCGGGGGGAGGGGAAAAGGAGAGGGGGAGGGGCGGCACGGGACCCCTCCCCATTCTCCCCTCCCCCCTCCCTCCCTTCCTCCTCCTCCTCCTCGCACCTATTGCTCGTTAATTTGGGGAGGGGGGAGGAGGGGCGGAGGGGAGACCCCTCCCCACCCCCCCCTCAATTTCCAGGACCCCACCCCCCACTCCTGGCCCATCCCCCACCCCTGGAGCCCCAAACTGGGAGCACTGGGAAGGGGGGGGGAGGGGAATAAATACAATCTTCCAATATATTAAAACCCCCCTGGGGGGTGCTGGGGGCTGTGGGGGAGGGGGGAGGTCGGGGTTGTATTTTTGGGGTGTCCGGGGGGGGGTCGTGGGGACCCCCTCGGGGGGGTCACATCATGCCCAGCTGCAGGAGGGTGTTCGCGTACATCATGGGCTTGACGTTGGGGTGAGGCTGGGGGGGGGCAGAAAATAAAAAAAAAATGGGAGGGTCAGGGGGGGTTTGGGGGTGTCCCCCCCACCCCAAATTGTCAGCACGGACATCCCCTGAGCACCCCAAAAAATCCTGGGGTTGCCCCATAAAGGTGAGATGGGAAAGAGCCCCCCCAAAGGAATGAGACCCCTTAAAGTTTGCCCCAAATAAACCTTGGGGATGCCCCAAAATTATGAGACCCCCCCCAAAACTCGCCCCAAATCAAACTGGGGACACCCTCATAAAGGTGAGACCCCCCCAAAGAGCACCCCCAAAAGGATGAGACCCCTTAAAGTCCCCTCAAATAACCCCTGGGACCCCCCCATAAAGGTGACGACCCCCCCCAGTTTTGGAGCTCACAGGATTTTGGGGTCCCTGGGTTGGATTTTGGGGGCCCCAGTTCAGATTTTTGGGGGTCCCAGGGTGAATTTTGGGGATCCCAGGATTTTTTGGGGTCTCTGGGATGAATTTTGGTGGTCCCTGGGCAGATTTTGGGGGTCCCAGATTGGATTTGGGGGTCCCTGGGTTGGATTTTTGGGAGTCCCAGGTTGCATTTTGGATCTCTCAGGATTTTGGGGTCCCAGGTTGGATTTTGGGAGTCCCTGGGCAGATTTTGGGGTTCCCAGTTTGGATTTTGGGGGTCCCAGGTCAGATTTTGGGGGTCCCAGTTCGGATTTTGGGGTTCCCAGTTTGGATTTTGGGGGTCCCAGGTCAGATTTTGGGGGTTCCAGGTCAGATTTTGGGGTTCCCAGTTTGGATTTTGGGGGTCCCAGTTCAGATTTTGGGGGTCCCAGTTCGGATTTTGGGGGTCCCAGCGCCCCCAGACTCACCACTGCTGTGAACTGGTGGAAGTCGGGGCGCAGGTCGCTGCCCCGCAGGTGGATGTAGGAGCCCTTGTTGCCCATCTGGTCACTGCAGGGGACATTGGGGACATTTGGGGACACTTGGGGACACCACAGCACAGCCTCCATGGGCCACCGAGGATGGGGGACCACCAGGGATGGGACATTTGGGACACTTGGTCACATCACAGCACAACCCCTGTGGGCCACTGAGGGTGGGGAACCATCAGGGATGGGACATTTGGGAACATTTGGGACATTTGGGGACACTTGGGGACATTTGGAGACATCAGAGCACAACCTCCATGGAGCACCGAGGCTGGGGAACCACCAGGGATGGGACATTTGGGGACATTTGGGGAAGAGACTGAGGGGACAATGTGGCTGAGGGGACACTGGGCTTGGGGACACTGCAGGTCAGGGGACACTTGGGGACCAAACCAAGGGGACACTGCAGGTCAGGGGACACCGGGCTTGGGGACACCAGACCAAGTGGCCAAGGTGGCTCAGGGGACACTGGGGACAAAACCAAGGGGACAAAATGGCTCAGGGGACACCAAACCAAGTAACCAATGTGGCTGAGGGGACACCGGGCTTGGGGACAATGTGGCTCAGGGGACACTGGGGACACCACACCAAGTGTCCCACACAGCTCAAGGGACACTGGGCTTGGGGACATCAGACCAAGTGACCAATGTGGCTCAGGGGACACTGGGCTTGGGGACACCGGGCTTGGGGACACTGGGGACAAAACCAAGGGGACAACGTGGCTCAGGGGACACCAAACCAAGTGACCAATGTGGCTGAGGGGACACTGGGCTTGGGGACAATGTGGCTCAGGGGACACCAAACCAAGTGACCAATGTGGCTGAGGGGACACTGGGCTTGGGGACAATGTGGCTCAGGGGACACTGGGCTTCGGAACACCAGACCAAGTGGCCAAGGTGGCTCAGGGGACACTTGGGACAAAACCAAGGGGACACTTCAGGTCAGGGGACAGTAGGGACAAAACCAAGTGGCCAAGGTGGCTCAGGGGACAGCTGCAGGTCAGGGGACACCAGGCTTGGGGACACCACACCAAGTGTCCCCCACATCTCACAGGGACTAAACCGAGGTGACAACGGGGGCCAAACCCAATGCCACAGCGCCACCCCCATGTCCCCAATGTCCCCAAGGTGTCCCTCACCAGTAGTTGGGGGCAGAGAAGACGATGACACAGCGGCCATCGTGCGCCACCTCATAGCCCCGCTGTGTCCCTAGTGTCCCCAAACACCCCAATGTCCCCAGTGTCCCCCATGTCCCCAATGTCCCCAAACACCCCAATGTCCCCAAACACCCCAATGTCCCCAAACACCCCAATGTTCCCAATGTCCCCAAACACCCCAATGTCCCCCGTGTCCCCAAACACCCCAATGTCCCCCGTGCCCCCAATGTCCCCAATCACCCCAATATCCCCAGTGTCCCCAATGTCCCCAATCACCCCAATGTCCCCACTGTCCCCAATGTCCCCAATCACCCCAATGTCCCCACTGTCCCTCACCAGTAGTTGGGGGCGGAGAAGACGGTGACACAGCAGCCATTGTGCGCCACCTTGTAGTCCCCTCGTGTCCCCAGTCACCCCAATGTCCCCAGTGTCCCCAATCACCCCAACGTCCCCAGTGTCCCCAATGTCCCCCGTGTCCCCAATGTCCCCAAACACCCCAATATCCCCCGTGTCCCCAATGTCCCAAATCACCCCAATGTCCCCCGTGTCCCCAGTGTCCCCAATGTCCCCAGTGTCCCCAGTGTCCCTCACCAGTAGTTGGGGGCGGAGAAGACGGTGACACAGCGGCCATCATGTGCCACCTCGTAGCCCTCGGGCTTGACCTCGTGGCTGCGGATGATGAGCTCCAGGCGGTTCCGCTCCAGGAAGCGCTTGGTGACATCGGGGCCAAACTGGCAGCTGACCCCCCGCTTGCTGACCGACCGGCCGTTCTGGGGACATCGGGGACATCGGGGACATTGGGGGACATCGGGGACATTGGGGGTGTTGGGGACATTGGGGGTGTTGGGGGCACTGGGGGAATTGGTGACATTGGGGACATCGGGGCCAAACTGGCAGCTGACCCCCCGCTTGCTGACCGACCGGCCGTTCTGGGGACATTGGGGACATCGGGGACATTGGGGACATTGTGGGGAGATTGGGGGATTGGGGACATTTTGGGGAGATTGGGGACATTGTGGGGAGACTGGGGGACACTGTGGGGACATTGGAGACACACCCAGGGGACAGCGGGGTCAGCTGCCATGGGGGAGGTGGTGGCCGGGCTGGTGGCACTGGGAGGTTGGGGACAGGAGAAGAGAGTGGCACTGGGACATCAGGGACATGGCAGAGGGTGGCACGGGGATGCAGCAGGTGACAGCGCTGGGACATGGGGACAGGGAAAGGGACAGCAGCAGGACCTTGGGGACAGGGCAGGGGACACCCCCAGGACATGGGGACACCTTGGGGACATCCCGGGGTGGGGGGGGGGGGTCACAGCTCACCTGGGGCTGGGGGTCAGACCAGAGCAGGTCACACATCGGCCCTGGGGGGGACACACAGGGTGGGGAGAGGTCACAGCTCAGCCTTGGGGACACCTTGGGGACACCCTGGGGACATCCCGGGGGGGTCCCTGTCCCACCTGAGTCTGGGGGCTGCCGGTTGCGCTCAATCTTGCGGATGTCATCGAGGGTCACCCCGTCCTCGCTGAAGAGCCCCCCGTGCATGATCTGGGGGAGGGGACACGCCGTGGGGACATTGGGGACGGCAGGGGGACAGCAAGGGCCACCCTGACCCCGAGGGGACAGGGACGGGGTCAGGGGGTCAAATTCCCCTGTTTTGAGGAGGCTGCAAAAAAGTGATCTATTCGAATCAACAGGACAGCCAGATAGTGAGCCCACGGCTGCCAAATTGGGACCCATTAAAATCAATGGGGCTGCCAGATTGAGAGCCCACACTGATGCCAAATTGGGATCTATTCAAATCAACAGGGCATGACAGCTGCGAGATAGTGAGCCACACCGGCTGCTAAATTGGGATCTATTACTTCCAATGGGCGCTGCCACATAGTGAGCCACAGGTTGTCAAATTGTGACCTTTAAAAGCAACGGGCCTGCGAGATAGTGAGCCATACCGGCTGCAAGATTGGGACCCATTAAAATCAACACGGCTGCCAGATTGTGAGCCACAGGGATGCCAAATTGGGATCCATTAAAATCAATGGGGCTGCCAGATAGAGAGCCAAAATGGATGCCAAATTGGGATCTATACAAATCAACGGAGCTGCCAGATAGTGGGTCCAAAGGGTCTGCCAAATAAAGATCCATTACTGTAAATGACAGCTGCAACACAGTGAGCCACACAAAGGGGCTGCCAAATTGGGATCCATTAAAATCAACGGGGCTGCCAGACAGTGAGTCACTACGGTGTGCCAAATAGGGAGCCATTCCTGCAAATGACAGCTGCGAGATAGTGGGCCACAAAAAAGGCTGCCAAATTGGGATCCGTTACTGGAAATGGCAGCTGCCAGATAGTGAGCCCTGGTGACAATGTCCCCTCAGTGTCCCCTCACCAGCACTTTGCCGTTGATGCACTGGGCCAGGGGCAGCCACTCGAAGACCTCGCTGAAGAGCGCGAACATCTGCGCCGTGTACTTGGCCTTCACCTCGCCCTCGAAGCCGTAGATCTGGTTCATGTTGTCCGTCTCGTGGTTCCCTGAGGGGACACGGGGACAACTGCCACCCCTGGGGACACTGCCTGGGGTTGGGGACACCACCCAGGGTTGGGGACATGGCCCCCAGAGTCCACATCCCCAGGGATATGGGATGGGGGACATGGGACAGGGAATGGCTCCAGGAGGGACAGGGGACAAGGGTTGGGGACAGGGGATGTGGCCCTGTGACACAGGACAGGGTCCTGCACCCCGCAGGGGACACGGGGTGGACACGACGATGGGATAGAGGGGACACAACCCCATGATGTGGCACCATGAGCTGGTCCTGGGGTTGGGGACAGGGAGGGCACCAAGGGACAGGGATGTCACCAACCCCAAGGGGACAGGGATGTCCCCAGCCCCAAAGTGACAGGGATGTCCCCAACCTCAAAGGGACAGGGATGGCACCAGTCCCAAAATGACAGAGATGGCACCAACCCCAAGGGGACAAGGACACCCCCAAGGGACAGAAATGTCCCCAACCACAAAGGGACAAGGACAGAACAGTCACAAAAACTCCCAATTTACAACATCTGCCAAAAAGTGACCCATTGTGTACAACGGGCGCTGCCAAATAGTGAGCCATTCAGACAACTGGGGACAATTGGGGACAACAGGGGACATCTGTAGGGACACAACCCCCCCAGAGCCAGCCAGGGGGGGCTCAGGTCTCGCCCCCCAGGCCCTGGTAGTACCTCGGAGCAGCAGCAAAATGACAGGGATGGCACCAACCCCAAGGGACAGGGACGTACCCAATCTCAATGGGACAGGGATGGCACCAACCTCAAGGGGACAGGAACATCTCCAAGGGACAGGAATGTCCCCAACCCGAAGGGGACAAGGATAGGACAGCGACAAAAACTCCCAATTTACAAGGACTGCCAGAAAGTGATCTATATACTATAAGAAGTGCTGCCAAATAGTGATCCATTAGGGACAACTGGGGACATCACACCCCCCAGAGCCAGCCAGGGGGGCCCAGGCCTCGCCCCCAGGCCCTGGCAGTACCTCGGAGCAGCAGCAAAATGACAGAAATGTCCCCAACCCCAAGGGGACAGGGACAGGACAGTGACAAAAACACCCAATTTACAAAATCTGCCAAAAAGTGATCTATAGCATACAACGGGTGCTGCCAAATAGTGACCCATTAGGGACAATTGGGGACAACTGGGGACATCAGTAGGGACACGATCCCCCCAGAGCCAGCCAGGGGGGGCTCAGGCCTCGCCCCCCAGGCCCTGGCAGTACCTCGGAGCAGGTGGAAGTGGTCAGGGTAGAGCAGCTTGAAGCCAAAGAGCGTCAGGATGACCTCGACCGAGAAGGAGCCGCGGTCCACGAAGTCGCCGTTGAAAATCTGTCACCAGCTGAGGACAATGCCACCTCCCACGGGTGTCCCCAGTGTCCCCACCACCCTGTGCCACCCCCATGGGGACCCTCAGGCTGTGGATACATAAGGGTTGGCCTCGGAGGGGAGCCCGTTGAGCTCGAAGATGTTGAGCAGGTCGTAGAACTGCCCGTGGGTGTCACCGCATACTGTCACCTTCTCTGTCTGCCAGGGGACACCAATGTCACCGTGCTGGCACCTGGGGACACCCCCGGGGACACCCCCACGGGCAGCAGAACCCACCTCCTTCAACGTGGTCTCCACCAGGGTGGGCAGCTTGGCCAGCACCTCCTTCACCTGCACCAGGATCTGCGGGGTGGGGACGTGTGGGGACAGCAGGGGGGACATTTTGGGGGGGTTTCTGGGGGGATTCTGGGGGGTTTTGGGGTACCTGGTAGGCACATTTCCTGTGGAGTTTCTTCTGGTCCTTGTACCATTGCATCAGGTCCTTCATGAAGGCCAAGGTGACCTTGCCGTCCTCGAGTTTGGGGCCGCTGTACTCGTCCTCGATGGCTGTGGGGTGACAGCAGGGTGACAGCAGGGTGACAATGGGGTGGCAGCGTGGGGACAGGGTCAGGGGGTGCTGGGGACACTCGTGGAGGGGACTCTGAGAATTCCAGAGGGGACCAAAGCTCAGGTGGGCACCTCGAGAGGCTCAGGGGACACTGAGGGGACACCAAAATCATCCCAGAGACCTTCAGGGGACACTGAGGGGACACCAAAATCATCCCAGAGACCCTCAGGGGACACTCAGGGGACACTCAAGGGACACCAAAATCATCCCAGAGACCTTCAGGGGACACTGAGGGGACCCCAAAACCATCCCAGAGACCTTCAGGGGACACTGAGGGGACCCCAAAACCATCCCAGAGACCCTCAGGGGACCTCAGGTTCCCCCTGAGCCCCCCCAAAATGATTCTTCAGCCCCTCAAGTGACCCCCTGAGCCCCCCAAAATGACCCCTGAGCCCCTCCAGGTTCCCCCTAAGCCCCTCCAAGTGACCCCTGAGAGCCCCAAAATTACTCCTGAGCCCCCTAAAATGACTCTTGACCCCTCCAGGCTCCCCCTGAGCCCCCCAAAATGACCCCAGAGCCCCCCAGGACCCCCCAATCCCATTCTGGGGTCTCACTCATGCTCTCGATGTCCAGCGAGTCCACCACGGAGCGCTTGTGCTCGTCGCTGTCCATGGCCCCTCCAGAACCACCCTGCGCCCCCCAAAATGACCCCAGAGCCCCCCAAAATTAACCCTGAGCCCCTCTGAGCCCCCCAGGACCCCCCAGCCCATTGTGGGGTCTCACTCATGCTCTCGATGTCCAGCGAGTCCACCACGGAGCGCTTGTGCTCGTCGCTGGCGATGGCTCTCTCGAACGCTTTCTGCTTGACGATGCGGTGACACTCCTGGTACTTGAGCTTGGCGTCCTTGTCGTTGGGCCTGACCTTCACCACCTGCGGGGACACACGGGGACAGTGTGGGGACAGGGTGGGGACAGCCCCTCGGGGTGTGGGGACAGCCTGGGGACAGGGTGGGGACATGGCCTGAGGGTGTGGGGACAGATGGGGACAGGGTGGGGACAGTGGGGACATGGCCTGAGGGTGTGGGGACAGATGGGGACATGGCCTCAGGACATGGGGACAGCCCCTCAGGGGGTGGGGACAGCTGGGGACAGGGTGGGGACAGTGGGGACACAGCCTGAGGGTGTGGGGACAGTGGGGACAGTCCCTCAGGTCATGGGGAGAACAGGGACATGGCCTGAGGGTGTGGGGACAGCCCCTCAGGGTGTGGGGACAGCCTGGGGACAGCCAGGGGACAGGGTGGGGACAATGCCTCGGGTCATGGGGAGAATGGGGACATGGCCTGAGGGTGTGGGGACAGCCCCTCAGGGTGTGGGGACAGCCTGGGGTCAGCTAGGGACAGGGTGGGGACAGTGCCTCGGGTCATGGGGAGAATGGGGACATGGCCTGAGGGTGTGGGGACAGCCCCTCAGGGTGTGGGGACAGCCTGGGGACAGTGGGGACATGGCCTGAGGGTGTGGGGACAGATGGGGACATGGCCTCAGGACATGGGGACAGCCCCTCAGGGGGTGGGGACAGCTGGGGACAGGGTGGGGACAGTGGGGACATGGCCTGAGGGTGTGGGGACAGTGGGGACAGTCCCTCGGGTCATGGGGAGAATGGGGACATGGCCTGAGGGTGTGGGGACAGTGGGGACAGTCCCTCAGGTCATGGGGAGAATGGGGACACGGCCTGAGGGTGTGGGGACAGCGTGGGGACAGGGTGGGGACAGCCCCTCAGGGTGTGGGGACAACTGGGGACACACTGACCCCAGGATGGACACCCTGACCTCAGGACACAGACACTGACCCCAGGACAGACACACTGACCTCCAGGATGGACACCCTGACCCCAGGTCACCCATGATGAAGCCAGGATGGACACCCTGACCTCAGGGATGTCCCCAACCCTTCCCCTGACCCCAGGACAGACACGCTGACCCCATGATGGACACACTGACCCCAGGACAGACAGAGTGACCCCTCCCCATCTCTCACCATCTCGTAGTCCCTGAGGGCGGCCTTGAACTTGCCCAGGGCCATGTTCCTGACTGCACACCCCATAATGCACACCCTGACCCCAGGATGGACTCCCTGATCCCAGGATGGACTCCCTGACCCCAGGACAGACACGCTGACCCCATGACACACACACTGACCCCACACCATCTCTCACCATCTCGTAGTCCTTGAGGGCGGCCTTGAACTTGCCCAGGGCCATGTTGCTGGCCGCTCTCCTGTAGTAGCCCTTGACGTACTTGCTGTCGAGCTGCAGCGCGCGCGTGGCGTCGGCCAGGGCGTAGCCGTAGCACTCGGTGCGCAGGTACGCCAGGCTGCGGTTGCCATAGTAGATGGCGTTGGACGGGTTCAGCTCGATGGCGCTGCTGTAGAGACGCACCGCGCTCTCGTAGTCCTTGCCTGCACACACACACACACACAGGGGTGGATCAGGGGGACAGGGGGCAAAAGGGACAAGTGGCCAGAGGCCAAAGGTCAGGACTGACCAGGTCCCAAAGGCCAGGAGTGACCAGACCCCAAAGGGTGGGGGTGGCCAGAGCCTAGAGGGTGGGAGTGACCAGACCCCAAAGGTCAGGAGTGGCCAGGTCCCAAAGGTGATGGTGGTTGGAGCACAAAGGTAAGGAGTGGTTGGAGCCCAAAGGCCAGGAGTGACCAGGTCCCAAAGGCCAGGAGTGACCAGACCCCAAAGGGTGGGGGTGGCCAGAGCCTAGAGGGTGGGAGTGACCAGAACCCAAAGGTCAGGAGTGACCAGACCCCCAAAGGTCAGGAGTGACCAGGTCCCAAAGGTGATGGTGGTTGGAGCACAAAGGTAAGGAGTGGTTGGAGCCCAAAGGCTGGGAGTGACCAGGTCCCAAAGGTAAGGAGTGACCAGAACCCAAAGGTCAGGAGTGACCAGGTCCCAAAGCTAAAAAGTGACCAGGTCTCAAAGGGTGGGAGTGACCAGGTCCCAAAGGGTGCAAGTGGCCAGTGGTCATGTGCCAAAAGGGACAATTGGCCAGAGCACAAAGGCCAGGAGTGACCAGGTCCCAAAGGCCAGGAGTGACCAGATCCCAAAGGTCAGGAGTGACCAGGTCCCAAAGGTCAGGAGTGACCAGGTCCCAAAGGTAAGGAGTGACCAGGTCCCAAAGGCTGGGAGTGGCCAGGGCCCAAGGGCTGGGGGTGGGCAGACCCCAAAGGTAAAGAGTGACCAGGTCCCAAAGGTCAGGAGTGACCAGAACCCAAAGGTCAGGAGTGACCAGGTCCCAAAGGGTGAGGGTGGCTGGAGCCCAGAGGTAAAGAGTGACCAGGTCCCAAAGGATGGGAGTGACCAGGTCCCAAAGGCGAGGACTGACCAGGTCCCAAAGGGTGCGGGTGGGCAGGGGGTGAAGGTGAGGAGGGGCCAGAGCCCAAAGGGTGGGAGTGACCAGAACCCAAAGGTCAGGAGTGACCAGGTCCCAAAGGTTGGGAGTGACCAGACCTCAAAGGTCAGGAGTGACCCCACTGTCCCCTATAGATCCCAATCTGGCAGCTCCCACTGTCCCCTATAAATCCCAATCTGGCAGCCCCTATAGATCCCTATCTGGCAGCCCCCACTGTCCCCTATAGATCCCAATCTGGCAGCCCCCACTCTCCCCTTCAGATCCCAATCTGGCAGCCCCCACTGTCCCCTATATATCCCAATCTGGCAGCCCCCACTCTCCACTATAGATCCCAATCTGGCAGCCCCTATAGATCCCAATCTGGCAGCCCCCACTCTCCCCTTCAGATCCCAATCTGGCAGCCCCCACTGTCCCCTATAGATCCCAATCTGGCAGCCCCCACTCTCTCCCATAGATCCTAATCTGGCAGCCCCCACTCTCCCCCATAGATCCTTATCTGGCAGCCCCCATTGCCCCCCGTTACCCTCCACGGCTCCCTATCTGGCAGCCCCCATTACCCCCAATGGCTCCCTATCTGGCACCCCACATTAACCGCTCTGGCTCCCTATCTGGCACCTCCCGCTAGCCCCCGTTAACCGCCGCGGCTCCCAATCTCGCAGACCCGTTATCCCCCGTTAATCCCCGTTAACTGCTCCGGATCTCTATCTGGCAGCCCCCATTACCCCCAATAGCTCCCTATCTGGCAGCCCCGTTACCCCGCACTGCCCTCAGCGGCTCCCTATCTGGCAGCCCCCATTCCCGTCCATGGCTCCCTATCTGGCAACCCCCGTTCCCCGCCGTTCCCCGCCGCCGTTCCCTCCCCGGTACCCCCCGTTCCCCACCGGTACCTTTGAAGAACTCGTTGGCTTGGGCCTTGAGCTCCTCGGCCCGTTCGAGCTCGGCGGAGGTCGGGGGCCGCCCGGGGCCGGCGCCGTCGCCGCTCCCCGCCCGCTCTGTCTCCGCCATGGCCGGGCCGTAAAGCGCCGCCGCCGCCGCCGGGCGCGGCCGCCAAGCGCCGCTGTCGCAAAGCCGCGGAGGGAGGGGGGGAGCGGTGTCGTAAACCGGGGGGGGCAAAGGAGAGGGCGGGGGTCGCGGGGTCCCCAATGTCCCCAAGGGTCCTCAGGTGTTCCCAGGGGTCACCAGGTGTCCCCTGGGCCCTGCCAAGTGTCCCCATCACCCTCCTGTCCCCTTGTGTCCCCATCACTTCCCGTGTCCCCAATGTCCCCGAGGGTCCCCAGGTATCTCCAAATGTCGCCAGGTGTCCCCAAGTGTCCCCATTACCTTCCCTGTCCCCCGTGTACCCATCACTCCCAATGTCCCCCGAGGGTCCCCAGGTGTCCCCTGGGCCCTGCCAGGTGTCCCCCGTGTCCCCATCACCCTCCCTGTCCCCTCATGTCCCCCGTGTCCCCATCACTCCCCGTGTCCCCAATGTCCCCAGGTGTCCCCAAGTGTCCTCAGAGATCCCCAGGTGTCCCCAAGTGTCCCCATTACCCTCCCTGTCCCTTCTGTCCCCATCACTTCCAGTGTCCCCGAGGGTCCCCAAGTGTCCCCAGGTGTCCCTGAGGGTCCCCAGGTGTCCCCTGGGCCCTGCCAGGTGTCCCCAAGTGTCCCCATCACCCTCCCTGTACCCTCATGTCCCCCGTGTCCCCATCACTTCCCATGTCCCCAATGTCCCCAGGTGTCCCCAGGTGTCGCCTGGGCCCTGCTTTGTGTCCTTCCTGTCCCCATCACCCTCCTGTCCCCGAGTGTCCCCAGGCCCTGCCCAATGTCCCCCCAATGTCCCCAAAATGTCCCAAATGTCTTCACTGTCCCCTATGTCCTTAATGTCCCCAATCCTCCCAAATGCCCCCAGTGTCCCCCAATGCCCTCAATGCCCCCAAATCCCCCCAATGTCCCAAATGTCCCCAGTGCCCCCCAATGTCCCCAATGCCCTCAATGTCCCCAAATGTCCCAAATCCCCCCAATGTCCCCAATCCCCCCAGTGTCCCCAATGTCCCCAATGTCCCCAGTGTCCCCAATGTCCCTGATCCCCCCAGTGTCCCCAATGTCTCCAATGTCCCCAATATCCCCAAAATCACCCCAAATGTCCCCGGTGTCCCCAAATGTCCCAAATCCCCCCAATGTCCCCAATCCTCCCAAATGTCCCCAGTGTCCCCCAATGTCCCCAGTGTCCCCAGTGTCCCCAATGTCCCCAAAATGTCCCCAATGTCCCCAGTGTCCCCCCAATGTCCCCAGTGTCCCCAATCACGGTCTCACCCTCGGTGCTTTCAGAGCGCTTTATGTGGGGGAGGGGACAGCCGGGGGGGGGGGAGGGGTCGTACAGGGACCCCCCCCCAAAGCTCCGGGGTGGGGGAGGGGATGGGGGGATTGGGGGGGGGGTGTGCGTGTGGGTCCAGCGGCTCCAAGGAGGAATTTGGGGAGGGGGCTGGGGGGTCTCAGGAGGGAATTTGGGGCATTTGGGGGTTCCCAGGAGGGTTTGGCAGGAATTTGGGGGGGGTCCTGGGGGTCTCAGGGGGGATTTGGGTGGGTCTGGGAGGGATCTTGGGGGTCTCAGGGGGGTCCTGAGGGGGTTTTAGGGGTCCCAGGGGTGTCCTGAGAGGATTTTGGGGGAGTTTTGAGGGTCCCGGGGGTCTCAGGGGGCCTCCTGAGGAGATTTTGGGGGGAGTTTTGAGGGTCTTGGGGGGAATGGGGAGGGGTCTTGGGGGTCCCAGAGGGGTCTTGAGGGGGAATTTGGGGTCCCAAGGGGTTCCTAAGGGGGTTTTGGGGTGGCTTGGAGGGATTTTGGGGGGATTTCAGGGGATTTTGAGGGTCCAGGAGAGAATTTGGGGGGATTTTGGGGGGTCCCAGGAGGCTCCTGAGGGGGTTTTGGGGAGATTTTGGGGGTCCCAGGGGGTCTTGGAGAGGATTTTGGGGGGGATTTGAGGAGGGGTGGTCCCGGATTTGGGGAGGGGGTGGGAGGAGACACAAAGCCCCCACCCACCAAAAAGGGGGGGCGATTTCAGCACCAAATTTGGGGGGTCGGGACCCCCAAATTGGGGGTCGGGACCCCCCAAAGCACCAAACTGGATGGTTGAGACCCCCAAAGCACCAAATTTGGGGGGGTGGGACCCCCAAATTGGGGGGCTTGAGACCCCCCAGCACCAAATTGGGGGTGTCAGGACCCCCTAAAGCACCAAATTGGGGTGGAGGGGTCCCCAAAATTGGGAATTTGGGGGGGGATCATAAATTGGGGGGGGGTCCCTGAGGGGAGGATTTGGGGAAAAAATGGGGGGGGGGTGGAATTTTGGGGGGTCTTTTTTGGGGTGGGGGGTGTCAGGTGATGGCTTTTGGTGCAGCCCCCTCAAAACTGTGAATTTTGGGGAGGGGTCGCCCCAATTTTGGGGTCCCAAAGCGAGGAGGGGGTGTGGGTGATAGGGGGAGGGTCCTTGCTGGTTTTTTTGGGGTCCCCCCCCCCTCAGGGACCCCTTCCCTGGGGGTTTTGGGGGGTCCCGGGCAGGGTCAGACCATCAGCCAGCAGCACTGGGGGGGGGGAACAGAAATTATTGGGGTGTCCCCCCCCTCCCCAAATATCCATTTTGGGGGGGGTCCCCTAAATTTGGGGTTCCTCCCTCCTTCCATTATTGGGGGATTCCTATTTTTGCCCCCCACCCCAATTTTGTGGTGTCCTCAACCACCCCACCCCAAAATTTTGGGGTCCCCCCAAATCCCCCTCCTCAAATTTTGGGGTCCCCCCAGGTTTCGCCCCCCCCCCCAAAAATTTGGGACCCCCATTTTTGGCTTAAACAGCCCCTCCCCCAAATTTTGGGACCCTCTCATTATTGGGGTTCCTCCCATTTTTGGTGTCCCCTCCCCCATTTTTGGGGTCTTTCCCACCCCATTTTTTTAATGCTCCCCCCTCCCCATTTTTGGTGTCCCCTCCCATTTTCGGAGTCCTCTCCCCATTTTTAGGGTTGCTCCCCCATTTTGGGGTTTTATCCCCCATTTTGGGGTTCTCCCCCTTCTCCCCCCCCATTTTTGGTGTCCCCCCCAATTTTTAGGGACCCCTCCCCATTTTTAGGGGTGTCCCCCCATTTTTGGGGTCCTCCCAATTTTGTGTCCTCCCCATCATTTTTGGTGTCCCCCCCATTTTTGGGGTTCCCCCCCATTTTTAGGGTCTCCTCTCCCTATTTTTGATGCCCACCCCCCATTTTTGGGGTGTCCCAACTCCATTTTTTGGGTCCCCTCACATTTTTTCGGGCTCCCTCTCCCAAGTTTGGGTTCCCCCCCATATTTTTGGGGTCCTCCCAATTTTGTGGTCTCCCCCCCATTTTTAGGGTCTCCCCTCCCTATTTTTGATGTCCCCCTCCCATTTTTAGGGTCTTCCCTCCATTTTTGGGGTCTTTCCCCCCCCCATTTTTGTTCCCCCCCCATTTTTTGTGCCCCCCCAATTTTATGGTTGCTCCTCCCCCATTTTTTGGGTCCCACCCCACTTTTGGGTTTTCCCTCCCATTTTTAGGGTCTCCCCACCTCATTTTGGAGTCTCCCCCCATTTTTTGATTTCCCCCCCCCCAATTTTTAGGGTGCCCTCCATTTTTAGGGTTTTCTCCCCAATTTTTGGGGTGTCCCCCCCCCAATTTCGGGGTCCCCCCTCACCCAGGGGCTGCTCCTGGCCCAGGCTCAGTCCTGGGGGGTCCCCACTCAGCAGCAGCCCCTGGGGAGGGGGACACAGGGGGACAAAGGTGACAAAAGGGGACAGGACACGGTGCCACACCCCCGTGTCACCCCCCCTCCATGGTGTGTCCCTGTGTCACCTCTTTGTGTCACCTCCCCCTCCCTTCCCAGTGTCCCCCAATGTCCCCCCAATGTCCCAGTGTCCCCAATGTCCCCAATGTCCTCAACCCCTCCAATGTCTCCAATGTCCCCCCAATGTCCGCAATGTCCCCAAATCCCCCCAATGTCCCAGTGTCCCCAACGTCCCCAGTGTCGCCCCAATGTCCCCAATGTCCCAGTGTCCCCAATGTCCTCAATGTCCTCAACCCCTCCAATGTCTCCAATGTCCCCCCTGTCTCCAAATGCCCCAAATGTCACCCCTGTCCTTCAATCCCCCCAATGTCCCCAATGTCCCAGTGTCCTCAATGTCCCCAATGTCCCCCCAATGTCCCAGTGTCCTCAGTGTCCCCTCAGTGTCCCCCAATGTCCCCCTCAATATCTACCCCTGTCCCCAATGTCCCGTCAATGTCCCCGCCCTGTCTCCCCCAATGTCCCCAATACCCCCATTGTCCCCACTGTCCCCAATGTCCCACCATCCCCCCCAATGTCCCCAGTCCATCAATGTCCCCAATGTCCCCAATGTCCCAAATATCCCCGATGTCCGCCCCAGTGTCCCCCCTGTCCCCAGTGCTCCCCAATGTCCCCAACGTCCGCCCTGACCCCAATGCCCCCCAATGTCCCCAATGTCCCCAATGTCCCCCCCGTACCCTCCCCACATTTCCGTACCAGCAGTTGTGGGTCCAGCTCCGCCCGTTTCAGGGGGGCCCCGGGGGGATCCTCCGGGCTCGGCTCCCGCGGCCTGGGGAACGCGTCAGGCCCCGCCCACAGCACACAGGCCACGCCCACCACCACACCCACACAGGCCACACCCATTGACACACCCACACATGACCCACCCACAGTCACAATCTCCCAGGCCATGCTCAGAGCGAAAAACACACTGGCCACGCCCACCGACACACCCAAACAGGCCATGCCCACTGTCGCACCCATAGCCCATAGCCACGCCCACAACCCCATGGACACACCCACAACACCAACCTGTAGCAATACTTATAACACCCAAGGCCACGCCCACAATGTATAGACACGCCCACTGCCCTGTAGCCACGCCCACAACCATATGGCCACGCCTATCCACGCCACACCCTTCCAAGCCACACCCACAACCTCCACAGCCATGCCCACAAGCCACAGCCACACCCACATATCCATGGCCACGCCCACAAGCCTATGCAACATCCCCAAAGCTGTGACCACGCCCACAACGTAATAGCCACGCCCACACACCCACAGCCACACCCACATTCACATAGCCACACCCCAAACCCCACAGCCACACCCACACCCACAACCCATAGCCACGCCTACAGCCACGCCCTTCCCAAACCACACCCCCACATCACAAAAAAAGTTTTACCCCTTCCAAGCCACACCCCCTTTAAAAGCCACGCCCATAACCACACCATAACAGGCCATGCGCACACCCCCGTCCACAACCAAGCCACGCCCCTCATTAATTCAGCCAAGCTCCACCCACCTCTTCCTAGCAGGGCGTGGCCGCGGGGCGTGGCCGAGGGCGGGGTCACTGCCCCATCGCGGGAGGGCGTGGCCAGGCCGGGAGGGGGCGGGGCCTCGCCCGGGGAAGCTGCGGGCACGGGGCCGCCTCGGGGGCGGGGCCTCGGTCTTGTGGGTGGGGCCCGGGCGACGCAGGCCCCGCCCCCTCTGGGGCTCGGCCCCACCCAGCTGGAAATCGCCGTCCATGGGGATGTAGGGGGCCAGCATGGCCAGGTCCAGGGCGGGGGGCTGCGAAAATAACGGGGTGCGGGGGGGTTTGGGGTCACATTTGGGGTCTGGGGTCTCATCTGGGGTTTGGGGTCACATTTGGGGTCTGGGGTCTCATTTGGGGTCTGGGGTCACATTTGGGGTCAGGGGTTTGGGGTCACATTTACGGGATGGGGTTTGGGGTTGGAATTTGGAGCCCCCTTCTGTTTATGGGGTCAGCATTTGGGGTCTGCTTCCATTTACGGGATGGGATTTGGGGTTGGATTTGGGGTTTGGGATTTGAGATTTGGGGTTTTGGGTCTGGGGTTTGAGGTTTGGGGTCTCCTCCCATTTATGGGATGGGATTTGGGGTCCCATGTATGGGTTGGGATTTAGGGTTTGGGGTCACATTTGGGGTCGGGATTTGGGGGCGGATTTGGGATTTGGGGTCAGGATTTGGGGTCACATTTATGGGTTGGGGTTTGGGATGTGTGGTTGGGATTTGGTGTATCCTTCCATTTATGGGATGGGATTTCGGGTCAGATTTGGGGTCAGAATTTGGGGTCTCCTCCCATTTATAGGATGATATCTGGGATTCCCCCCAGAACCATTTATGGGCTGGGATTTGGGGTCTCCTCCCATTTATGGGGTCGGGATTTGGGGTCCCAACCCCCCATTTATGGGTTGGAATTCGGGGCAGGGATTTGGGGTCCCCTCCCATTTATGGGCTGGGATTAGGGGTCAGGACTTGGGGTCCCCTCCCATTTATGGGGTGGGATTTGGGTTAGGGATTTGGGGTCCCCTTCTGTTTACAGGATGGGATTTGTGGTCAGGATTTGAGGTTGGGATCTGGGGTCCCATTTATGGGCTGGGATTTGGGGTCAGGATTTGGGGTCTCCTCCCATTTATGGAGTAGGGATTTGGGACTGGGATTTGGGGTCCCCCCCATATATGGGTTGAGATTTGGGGTCAGGATTTGGGGTCCTCTCCCATTTACAGGCTGAGATTTGGGGTCCTGTCCCATTTACGGGGTTGGGATTTGGGGTCCCCTCCCATTTATGGGCTGGGGTTTGGGGTCCCCTCCTATTGGGATTTGGGGTCCCCTCCCATTGGGATTTGGGGTCCCCTCCCATTTACGGGCTGAGATTTGGGGTCCCCTCCCATTGGGATTTGGGGTCCCCTCCCATTTATGGGCTGAGATTTGGGGTCCCCTCCCATTAATAGGGTCAGGATTTGGGGTTGGGATTTGGGGTCCCCTCCCATTAACGAGCTGAGATTTGGGGTCCCCTCCCATTGGGATTTGGGGTCCCCTCCCATTTATGGGCTGAGATTTGGGGTCTCCTCCCATTTATGGGGTTGGGATTTGGGGTCCCCTCCCATTGGGATTTGGGGTCTCCTCCCATTTATGGGGTCAGGATTTGGGGTTGGGATTTGGGGTCCCCTCCCATTTACGGGCTGAGATTTGGGGTCCCCTCCCATTGGGATTTGGGGTCCCAGGAGCGTCTCCCCCCCCCTTTACCTGCAGGGTGGTTCCGGGGCTGCGGCTCCCCCCAAAAATCTTCTGTACCTGCAGCAGCGCGTGGGGGCTGGGGGGGCACGGCCACCGACCCCCAGGACCCTCCCAGAACCCCCCAAAAAACACCCCAGATCCCCCCTGACCCAAAAAACCATTCTAGAGCCCCACCGGACCAAAAAAACCCCAGACCCCCAAAAAAAAACCCCAGAACTCAAAGACTCCCCCCCCCACAAAAAAAATCCCAAGACCCCAAACCCCCCCAAACAATTCCAAAACCCCCCCCAAGAGCCCCCAAAACCCCCCACAACCACAAAGATCCCCCCCCAAACCACTCCAAAACCCCATAAAACCCCTCAAAAAACCCCAAAATTCAAAAAAATCCACTTGACCCCAAAACCCCCCCAGACCCCAAAAGCCCCCCCCCCAAACAACCCCAAAATCCCATAAAACTCCCATGATCCCAAAAAAACCCACAGAACTCCCCACAAAGACCCCCCCAAAAAAAATCCCAGGACTCCCCAGGACCCTCCCAACCCCCCCCCCACCAGACCCCAACCCCCTCCCAAACAACTCAAGACCCCTCATGACCCCCCAAAAACCCCAGACCCCCCAAAGATCCCTCCCAAACAATTCCAAGACCCCAAAGATCCCCTCCAAAAACCCCTCTGAGCCCAAAGACCCCCCCCACAAAAAACAACCAAAACCCCATTTAAAAAAATCCAACTCCTCCCCCCAAAAATCCCCCTAAAACCCCAAAAAAAACCCCCCCAAAAAAACCAAAAAAACCCCAAAAAAACTCAAAAAAAACCCCAAAAAAGCCCCAAAACCTCCCAAATTTGGGCCCCACTGACCGGGGAGGGGCTGCGGGGGCGGCGCTGGGGGGCGGGGGTCGCCGGGGGGGGGTCGAAGATGGGGGCGAGGAGCCGGACGAGCTCGGGGGAGCAGAAACGCCGGGGGTCCCTCTGCAGGGCGGCCTCGGGAACGTGGGACGGGCGCACGAAGGCCAGGAGCCCCGGGACCCCCGGGACCCCCAGGTCTGGGGGGGGAAAACGGGGTGAGACCCCCGGAAATATCCCCAAATTATTCTGAGACCCCAAAAACCACCCTGGGTCCCCCCAGGACCCTCGGGACCACTCCCAGACCCCCCAAATTCTGCCCCCCCCACCCCTCTCCCAGTCCGTCCCAGTCCATCCCAGTCCCTCCCAGTCCATCCCAGTTTGTCCCAGTCCATCCCAGTCCATCCCAGTCCATCCCAGTTCCATCCCAGTCCGTCCCAGTCCATCCCAGTCCGTCTCAGTCCCTCCCAGTCCATCCCAGTCCCTCCCAGTTTGTCCCAGTCCCTCCCAGTCCATCCCAGTCCCTCCCAGTCCCTCCCAGTCCATCCCAGTTCCATCCCAGTCCATCCCAGTCCCTCCCAGTCCATCCCAGTCCATCCCAGTTCCCTCCCAGTCCATCCCAGTTCCCTCCCAGTCCCTCCCAGTCCATCCCAGTTTGTCCCAGTTCCATCCCAGTCCATCCCAGTTCATCCCAGGTCCATCCCAGTCCCTCCCAGTCCGTCCCAGTCCCTCCCAGTTTGTCCCAGTCCCTCCCAGTTCCATCCCAGTCCCTCCCAGTCCGTCCCAGTCCGTCCCAGTCCCTCCCAGTCCCTCCCAGTTTGTCCCAGTCCATCCCAGTTCCCTCCCAGTCCATCCCAGTCCCTCCCAGTTTGTCCCAGTCCCTCCCAGTCCCTCCAGTACACCCCAGTCCCTCCCAGTTTGTCCCAGTCCATCCCAGTCCGCACCCAGGCTCAGGTCCAGCACGGTGTCCGGCGGGTTGGGGGCGGGGGCCGGGGGGCGCCGCCCCCCTCCCCAATTCGCGGCGCTGCGTTTGCTCCAGGGACAGAACGAGCCCGCGCTGCTCCACGCGGCTGCGTTTGGGGAGGGGGCGTCAGGACGAGACCACCCCCCAAAATAGGGGTTTGGGACCACCCAAAGAGGGGTTTGGGGGGGGTCTCTGGTGGGGTTTTGGGGGTCCCCAATCCCCCCCAAGAGGAGTTTTGGGGGATCTCGAGGTGAGATTTTGGGGGTCCCCCCGCGACCCTTCCCCAATATTCTCTGAGACCTCCCAATGTCCCCAATCCTTCTCAATGTCCCCAATGCCCCCAATGTACCCAATGCCCCCCAATGTCCCCCAATGTCCCCTAACACCCTCAATGTCCCCAAATGTCCCCAATCCCCCAATCCCTCCAATGTCCCCATTATCCCCAATGTCCCCAAATCCCCCAATGCCCCCAACGTCCCCAAATGTCCCCAATCCCCCAATCCCTCCAAAGTCCCCATTATCCCCAATGTCCCCAAATCCCCCAATGCCCCCAATGTCCCCAAATGTCCCCAATCCCCCAATCCCTCCAATGTCCCCATTATCCCCAATGTCCCCAATATCCCCCAATGTCCCCAATCCCCCGAGCGTTCCCAATCCCCCAAATGTCCCCAATGTCCCCAAACCGCTCAATGTCCCCAGTGTGTCCCCATGTCCCCACCTGAGCACAAAGTGCAGGCACACAATGCCCTCGGGCGCCATGTACCCAATGTCCCCCCAATATCCCCAATGTCCCCAAATGTCCCCAATATCCCCAATGTCCCCAATGTCCCCAATGTCCCCAATCCCCTCAATGTCCCCAATGTCACCAACACCTCCAATCCCCCCAATGTCCCCAATGTCCCCAATCCCCTCCACTGTCCCCAATGTCCTCAGTGTCCCCAACATCCCCAAATGTCCCCAATGTCCCAAATCCCCTCAATGTCCCCAATGTCCCCAGTGTCCCCAGCATCCCCAATATCCCCAAATGTCCCCAATGTCCCCAATCCCGCAATGTCCCCAGTGTCCCCAACATCCCCAATGTTCCCAATGTCCCCAGTGTCCCCAGTGTCCCCAAATGTCCCCACCTGAGCACGAAGTGCAGGCACACGATGCCCTCGGGCGCCGCTCGCCCCCCGCCCATGACGGTGGCCTGGGTCTGCGCCCACAGGAACCCCCCGCGCTTGGCCAGGAACCGGTACTGGCTGGTGACAGCCTGGCCCTTGCTGAGCACTGGGGACATTGGGGGGATTGGGCACATTGGGGACATTGGGGACATTGGGGACATTGGGGACATCGGGGGGATTGGGGACACTGGGGGGATTGGGGGATTGAGGACATTGGGGGTGTTGGGGACATTGGGGATATTGGGGGACATTGGGGACATTGGGGACAGTGGGGACATTGGGGACATCGGGGACATTGGGGGTGTTGGAGGATATCAGGGGGCAGTGGGGACATTGGGGACATTTGGGGATTGGGGACATTGGGGACAATGGGGACATTGGAGGGATTGGGGACATTTGGGACATTGAGGGATTGGGGACATTGGGGACATTGGGGACAATGGGGACATTTGGGGATTGGGGACATTGGGGACAATGGGGACATTGGGGAGATCGGGGAGGTTGGGGACATTGGAGACATTGGGGACAATGGGGACAGTGGGGACATTGGGGACATTTTGGACATTGAGGGATTGGGGACATTGGGGACAATGGGGACATTTGGGAACTGGGGACATTGGGGGGCCACCAGGGGGCATTTCGGGTGTCCCGAGGGGGTTTTGGGGTTCCCCTGGAAATGTTGGGCTTCCTGGGCAGATTTTGGGGTTCTTGGTCAGATTTTGGGGTTCTTGGTCAGATTTTGGGATTCCCGAGGGGGTTTTGGGTTTTCCCTGGAGGAATTTGGGTTTTCCCTGGAAACTTTGGTGTTCTTGAGGGGATTTTGGGGTTCCCCTGGAAACGTTGGGTTTCCCAGGCAGATTTTGGGGTTCCCGGGTGGGGGTTTTGGGGTGGTTTCGGGTTGGGGGCACTCACGGGTGTGGACGCTGCGGCTCAGGGTGTTGGAGTCGAGCGCGTGCACGAACTCGTACAGGGAACAGCCCAGGAGCTCCTCGGGGTGGTACCCGGCCACCTCCCCGATCCTGCACCCCAAAAACACCCCAAAATTATCATGGGATCCCCCAAAAACCCCGGGAGCACATCCCAACATTGCTCTGACCCCACACCCAAAATTCCATAAAGGACCCGGCCACCTCCCCGATCCTGCGCCCCAAAATTATCGGGGGGACCCCAAAATTATCATGGAATACCCCCAAAAACCCCGGGAGGACATCCCAACATCACTGCGACCCCGCACTCAAAATCCCATAAAGGACCCAGCCACCTCCCCAATCCTGCACCCCAAAATTATCGGGGGTGACCCCAAAATTATCATGGGATACCCCAAAAACATCGGGGGCACCCCAAAAACATCGGGAGGATACCCCAACATCACTGTGACCCCACACCCAAAATCCCATAAAGGACCCGGCTACCTCCCTGATCCTGCACCCCAAAATTATCGGCGGGACCCCAAAATTAACGTGGGATACCCCAAAAACCCCGGGAGCCCATCCCAACATTGCTCTGACCCCACACCGAAAATCCCTTAAGGGACCCGGCCACCTCCCCGATCCTGCACCCCAAAATTATCGGGGGGACCCCAAAATTAACATGGGATACCCCAAAATTAACATAGAATACCCCAAAAACCCCGGGAGGACATCCCAACATCACTGTGACCCCGCACCCAAAATCCCATAAAGGACCCGGCCACCTCCCCAATCCTGCACCCCAAAATTATCGGGGGGACCCCAAAATTAACATGGGATACCCCAAAAACATCAGGGGCACCCCGAAAACATTGGGGGGATACCCCAACATCACTGTGACCCCGCACCCAAAATCCCTTAAGGGACCCGGCCACCACCCCGATCCTGCACCCCAAAATTATCGGGGGTGACCCCAAAATTATCATGGGATACCCCAAAATTAACGTGGGATACCCCAAAATTATCGGGGGCACCCCAAAAACATCGGGGGGATACCCCAACATCACTGTGACCCCGCACCCAAAATCCCATAAAGGACCCGGCCACCTCCCCGATCCTGCACCCCAAAATTATCGGGGGGACCCCAAAATTATCATGGGATACCCCAAAAACCCCGGGAGCACATCCCAACATTGCTCTGACCCCACACCCAAAATCCCATAAAGGACCCGGCCACCTCCCCGATCCTGCACCCCAAAATTAACGTGCGATACCCCAAAATTATCGGGGGCACCCCAAAAACATCGGAGGGATACCCCAACAGCACTGTGACCCCACACCCAAAATCCCTTAAGGGACCCGGCCACCACCCCGATCCTGCACCCCAAAATTATCGGGGGTGACCCCAAAATTATCATGGGATACCCCAAAATTAACATGGGATACCCCAAAATTATCGGGGGCACCCCAAAAACATCGGGGGGATACCCCAACATCACTGTGACCCCACACCCAAAATCCCATAAAGGACCCGGCCACCTCCCCGATTCTGCACCCCAAAATTATCGGGGGGACCCCAAAATTAACGTGGGATACCCCAAAAACCACGGGAGGACATCCCAACATCACTGTGACCCCACACACAAAATCCCATAAATGACTCGTCCACCTCCCCGATCCTGCACCCCAAAATTATCGGGGGGACCCCAAAATTAACGTGGGATACCCCAAAAACATCGGGGGCACCCCAAAAACATCGGGGGGATACCCCAACATCACTGTGACCCCACACCTAAAATCCCATAAAGGACCCGGCCACCTCCCCGGTCCTGCACCCCAAAATTATCGGGGGGACCCCAAAATTATCATGGGATACCCCAAAATTAATGTGGGATACCCCAAAATTAACATGGGATACCCCAAAATTATCGGGGGTTGCTGAGTTTTTGGGAATTTGTAAGGTTTTCTGGATTTTTGGGAGATTTTAGGGATTTTTGGGGTTGTTGGCTTTGTGGGGTGCAATGGGCTCAGAACTCGGGGGTCTTGGGGTCCGGGACTGCCAAATTTTGGGGTATTTTTGGGATTTTTGGGGTGCTATTTTTACGGCATTTAACAAACCCAAAACCTGGGGATCCTGGGAGTCTGGGGCTGCCAAGTTTTGGGGCATTTGTGGGATTTTTGGGGTGCTGTTTTTGTGGAGTGTAACGGGCTCAGAACCGGGGGGTCCCAGAGGATTCTGAAGGTCCGGGGCTGCCAAATTTTGGGGGATTTTTGGGATTTTTGGGGTGCTGCGTTTACCGGGTGCAACACACCCAAAACCCAGGGATCCCAGGGGTCTTGGGGGTCGCAGGTTTTGGGGAATTTGTGGGATTTTTGGGGTCTGAGACTGCCGAATTTAGAGGGATTTGTGGGATTTTTGGGGTGCTATCTTTACGGCATTTAACAAACCCAAAACCCAGGGATCCCAGGGGTCTTGGGGGTCACAGGTTTTGGGGGATTTGTGGGATTTTTGGGGTCTGAGACTGCCGAATTTAGAGGGATTTGTGGGATTTTTGGGGTGCTATCTTTACGGCATTTAACAAACCCAAAACCCGGGGATGCTGGGGTCTGGGGCTGCCAAATTTTGGGGGATTTTTGGGATTTTTGGGGTGCTGCCTTTACCGGGTGCAACACACCCAAAACCCAGGGATCCCAGGGGTCTTGGGGGTCCCAGGTTTTGGGGGATTTGTGGGATTTTTGGGGTCTGAGACTGCCGAATTTAGAGGGATTTGTGGGATTTTTGGGTGTTTTTGGGGTGCTATCTTTATGGCATTTAACAAACCCAAAACCCAGGGATCCCAGGGGTCTTGGGGCTCCCAGGTTTTGGGGGATTTGTGCGATTTTTGGGGTCTGAGACTGCCGAATTTAGAGGGATTTGTGGGATTTTTGTGTGTTTTGGGGATTTTTGGGGTGCTATCTTTACGGCATTTAACAAACCCAAAACCCAGGGATCCCAGGGGTCTTGGGGGTCCCAGGTTTTGGGGAATTTGTGGGATTTTTGGGGTCTGAGACCGCCGAATTTAGAAGGATTTGTGGGATTTTTGGGGCGCTATTTTTACGGCATTTAACAAACCCAAAACCCAGGGATCCCAGGGGTCTTGGGGGTCCCAGGTTTTGGGGGATTTGTGGGATTTTTGGGGTCTCAGACTGCCGAATTTAGAGGGATTTGTGGGATTTTTGGGTGTTTTGGGGATTTTAGGGGTGCTATCTTTACGGCATTTAACAAACCCAAAACCCAGGGATCCCAGGGATCTTGGGGGTCCCAGGTTTTGGGGGATTTGTGGGATTTTTGGGGTCTGAGACTGCCGAATTTAGAGGGATTTGTGGGATTTTTGGGTGTTTTGGGGATTTTTGGGGTGCTATCTTTACGGCATTTAACAAACCCAAAACCCAGGGATCCAGGGGGTCTTGGGGGTCCCAGGTTTTGGGGGATTTGTGGGATTTGAGGGGTGTGGGACTGCCAAATTTTGGGGTATTTTTGGGATTTGAGGAGTCTAATTTAGAGCCATTTTTCGGGATTTTTGGGGTTGCCCAGTTTTGGGGGATTTGAGGGGTCCGGGACTGCCAAATTTTGGGGTATTTTTGGGATTTTTGGGGTGCTATTTTTACGGCATTTAACAAACCCAAAACCCGGGGATCCTGGGGTCTGGGGCTGCCAAGTTTTGGGGCATTTGTGGGATTTTTGGGGTCTGAGACTGCCGAATTTAGAGGGATTTGTGGGATTTTTGGGGGCGCTCTCCTTACGGCATTTAACAAACCCAAAACCCAGGGATCCCAGGGGTCTTGGGGGTCCCAGGTTTTGGGGAATTTGTGGGATTTTTGGGGTCTGAGACTGCCGAATTTAGAGGGATTTGTGGGATTTTTGGGGTGCTATCTTTACGGCATTTAACAAACCCAAAACCCAGGGATCCCAGGGGTCTTGGGGGTCCCAGGTTTTGGGGGATTTGTGGGATTTTTGGGGTCTGAGACTGCCGAATTTAGAGGGATTTGTGGGATTTTTGGGTGTTTTGGGGATTTTTGGGGTGCTATCTTTACGGCATTTAACAAACCCAAAACCCAGGGATCCCAGGGGTCTTGGGGGTCCCAGGTTTTGGGGGATTTGTGGGATTTTTGGGGTCTGAGACTGCCGAATTTAGAGGGATTTGTGGGATTTTTGGGGGCGCTCTCCTTACGTCATTTAACAAACCAAAACCCGGGGGGGTCTCAGCCATCCCATGGCCGTCTCGGGGGTCCCCAGGGGTGTCCCCCCGACCCACCGATCGTCGCAGTAGGTGAACTTCATGTCCATGGAGTGGCGGGTGAGCACGGTGCCCGAGCCCAGCGGGGCCTCGATGGCCCCGGGGTGCGCGATGGCCTCGCAGATCAGCACCAGGCACCGCAGCGGCGGCTCCGCGGCCCCCGCGCCCCCCGCGTACGTGCGCATGTGCCCCGCGCAGTGCAGCACCTGGGGAGGGGGCGGCAGCGGCCGCGAACAGCCCGGCAGGGCGGGGGTTAGCCCAGAGATATCCCGGGAGGGCGGGGGTTAACGCAAAAATATCCCGGGAGAGCGGGGGTTAACGCAAAAATATGCCGGGAGAGCGGGGGTTAACCCAAAAATATCCCGGGAGGGCGGGGGTTAACCCAAAAAACCCCGGAAAAATATCCCGGGAGGGGGGGGGTTAACACAGAAATATCCCGGGAGGGCGGGGGTTAACGCAAAAAACCCCGGAAAAATATCCTGGAGTTCGGGGGTTAACCCAGAAATATCCCGGGAGTTCAGGGGTTAACCCAGAGATACCTCGGGAGCGCGGGGGTTAACCCAAAAATATCCCGGGAGTGCGGGGGTTAGCCCAGAGATATCCCGGGAAACCGAAAAATATCCCGGGAGTGCGGGGGTTAACCCAGAAATATCCCGGGAGTGCGGGGGTTAACCCAGAGATATTCCGGAAAAATATCCTGGAGTTTGGGGGTTAGCCCAGAAATATCCCGGGAGTGCGGGGGTTAACCCAAAAAACCCCGGGAAAATATCCCGGAGTTCGGGGGTTAACCCAGAGATATCCCGGGAGGGCGGGGGTTAACCCAGAAATATCCCGGTAGTTTGGGGGTTAACCCAAAAATATCCCGGGAGGGCGGGGGTTAACCCAGAGATATCCCGGGAGTGCGGGGGTTAACCCAGAAATATTCCGGAAAAATATCCTGGAGTTTGGGGGTTAGCTCAAAAATATCCCGGGAATTCGGGGGTTAACCCAGAGATATCCCGGGAGGGCGGGGGTCAACCCAAAAAAAAAACGGGGAAAATATCCTGGAGTTTGGAAGTTAGCTCAAAAATATCCCGGGAGTTCGGAGGTTAACCCAAAAATATCCCGGGAGTTCAGGGGTTAACCCAGAAATATCCCGGGAGGGCGGGGGTTAACGCAAAAAACCCCGGAAAAATATCCTGGAGTTCGGGGATTAGCCCAGAAATATCCCGGGAGTTCGGGGGTTAACCTAGAAATATCCCGGGAAACCGAAAAATATCCCGGGAGTGCGGGGGTTAACCCAAAAAACCCCGGAAAAATATCCTGGGAGGGCGGGGGTTAACCCAGAAATATCCCGGGAGTGCGGGGGTTAACCCAGAGATATTCCGGAAAAATATCCCGGGAGGGCGGGGGTTAACCCAGAAATATCCCGGGAGGGCGGGGGTTAACCCAGAGATATCCCGGGAGTGCGGGGGTTAACCCAAAAATATCCCGGGAGTGCGGGGGTTAACCCAAAAATATCCCGGGAGGGCGGGGGTTAACGCAAAAAACCCCGGAAAAATATCCCGGGAGGGGGGGGGTTAACACAGAAATATCCCGGGAGGGCGGGGGTTAACCCAGAGATATCCCGGGAGAGCGGGGGTTAACCCAGCGATATCCCGGGAGTGCGGGGGTTAACGCAAAAAACCCCGGAAAAATATCCTGGAGTTCGGGGGTTAACCCAGAAATATCCCGGGAGTTCAGGGGTTAACCCAGAGATACCTCGGGAGCGCGGGGGTTAACCCAAAAATATCCCGGGAGGGCGGGGGTTAACCCAAAAAACCCCGGGAAAATATCCTGGAGTTCGGGGATTAGCCCAAAAATATCCCGGGAGTGCGGGGGTTAGCCCAAAAAACCCTGGAAAAATATCCTGGAGTTTGGGGGTTAGCCCAGAAATATGCCGGGAGTTCGGGGGTTAACCCAGAAATATCCCGGAAAAATATCCTGGAGTTTGGGGGTTAACCCAGAGATATCCCGGGAGGGCGGGGGTTAACCCAAAAATTCCCGGAAAAATATCCTGGAGTTCGGGGGTTAACCCAGAGATATCCCGGGAGTTCGGGGGTTAACCCAAAAATTCCCAAAATGCACAAAAACCCCGTCGGGATTTACCCCAAAATCCCGGAAGAACTGCTCAGCATTTATCCCAAATTTCCCCAATGTCCCCAAATCCCCTCAGTGTCCCCAGTGTCCCCAAATGTCCCCAATGTCCTCAATGTCCCCAAACCCCCAAATGTCCCCAATGTCCCCAATGTCCTCAACTCCCCCCAATACCCCCAATGTCCCCCAATGTCCCCAATTTCCCCAAAATGTCCCAAATCCCGTAAATGTCCCCAAATGTCCCCAAATGTTCCCAATGTACCCAATCGCCCCAATGTCCCCAAACCCCCCCAATGTCCCCAATCCCCCAATTCCCCCCTAATGTCCCCAAATGTCCCCAATACCCCCAATGTCCCCAATACCCCCAAATGTCCCCAAATCCCATAAATGTCCCCCAATCGCCCCAACGTCCCCAATCCCCCAATTCCCCCCAAATATCCCCAAAGTCCCCAAACATCCCCAAAGTCCCCAAATGTCCCCAATACCCCCAAATGTCCCCAAATGTCCCCAATGTCCCCAAATGTCCCCAATACCCCCAGTGTCCCCAATGTCCCCAAATCCCATAAATGTCCCCAAACCCCCCCAATGTCCCCAATGTCCCCCAATGTCCCCAATCCCCCAATTCCCCCCAAATATCCCCAAAGTTCCCAAATGTCCCCAGTGCCCCCAAACCCCCAAATGTCCCCAATGTTCCCCAATGTCCCCAAATGTCCCCAATGTCCTCAAATGTCCCCAGTGTCCCCAAACCCCCAAATGTCCCCAATACCCCCAAATGTCCCCAATGTCCTCAAATGTCCCCAAATGTCCCCAATACCCCCAGCGTCCCCAATGTCCCCAAATGTCCCCAATACCCCCAAATGTCCCCAAATGTCCCCAATGTCCCCAAATGTCCCCAATACCCCCAGCGTCCCCAACGTCCCCAATGTCCCCAATGTCCCAAATGTCCCCAGTGTCCCCAATTCCCCCAAAATGTCTCAAATCCCGTAAATGTCCCCAATCCCCTCAGTGCCCCCCAATGTCCCCCAAACCCCCAAATATCCCCAAAGTCCCCAAATGTCCCCAATGTTCCCAAATGTCCCCAGTGCCCCCAAACCCCCAAATGTCTCCAATACCCCCAATGTCCCAAATGTCCCCAAATGTCCCCAGTGTCCCAAATGTCCCCAATGTCCCCAGTGTCCCCCTCACCTTCCAGGACGCCGCTTTCAGGTTGAGGCAGCGTCCGCGGCCGCTCAGGGTGCTCTTCATGCGCAGCGAGAAACTGCGGCCCGAGCGCTCCCCCCGCCGCCGGGGACCCCCTGGGGGGGCACGGAATTTGGGGAGGGGTCCCGGGGGTCAGGGGGGGTCAGGGGGGGCCGGGGGTGCCGGGATTTGGGGGGGTCCCGGGGGATTTTGGGGGGTCTCGGGGGGGTTTTGAGGGGTCAGGGGGCTCCTCATGCTCAGGGGAAGCCACGCCCACCCAGCCCTAGGGGGTCACGGGAATTTGGGGAGGGGTCCTGGGGGTCGGGGGGGGGTCAGAGGAGTTAGGGGACCCCGGATTTGGGGGGTCCTGGGGGGTTTTGGGGGGTCTGGGGGCTCTTAATGCGCAGGGAAAGCCACGCCCACCTCGGTATTGGGGGGGTCTCGGGGGACTTGGGGGTCCCGGGAATTTGGGGAGGGGTCTCCAAGGGTCGGAGGGTGTCAGGGGGGTCCGGGAGTGCCGGGATTTGGGGGGTCCCGGGGGGTTTTGGGGGCTCTTCATGGGCAGGGGAAGCCACGCCCACCCAGCCCCGGGGGGTCACGGGAATTTGGGGAGGGGTCTCAAGGGTCAGAGGGGGTCAGAGGGGTCAGGGGGTGCCGGGATTTGGGGGGTCCCGGGCGGTGAATTTGGGGAGGGGTCTTAGGGATGATTTTGGGGTGAATTTGGGGTAATTTGGGGAGGGGTCTCGGATATTTTTGGTTAATCTGGGGAGGGGTCTCCTCACCCTGCCGCGGGCCCAGCACGTCGTGCAGCTCCTCGTGGTCAGGAGGGGTTTTGGGATAATTTGGGGAGGGGTCTCAAGGATATTTGGGAGTTTTTGGGATGAATTTGGGGGTTAATTTGAGGAGGGGTCTCAGGGATATTTGGGGAGGGGTCTCAGGGATTTTTGGGGTGAATTTGGGGGTTTTTGGGTAATTTGGGGAGGGGTCTCAGGGATGCTTTTGGTGGTTTTGGGGGTCAGTTTGGGGAGGTATCTCAGGGTTTTTGGGGTGAATTTGGGGGTGAATTTGGGGAAGGGTCTCAGGGATGATTTTGGGGTAAATGTGGGGTTTTTTGGTTAATTTGGGGAGGGGTCCCGGTGTAATTTGGGGAGGGGTCTCCTCACCCTGCCGCGGGCCCAGCACATCGTGCAGCTCCTCGTGGTCGCAGGGGTGCACGAAGTCAAACACGGAGTGTCCGATCAGCTCCAGCTGGGGGGGGGCACACACGGATTTTGGGGACCCCCCCCTCATTTTGGGGACCCCCCCTCACTTTGGGGACCCCCCCCAATTTGGGGACCCTCCCAGGAAATTTTTGGCCCCCCCCCAGAAGATTTTTGGGGCTCCCTAAAGAGTTCTGGGCACCCCCCGTGGAAGAATTTTTGGACCCCCCCCCCCCCCCCCACCCAGGCAGATTTTTGGTCCCTTCCGGAAAAAATTTTGCGGACCCCCCCAGAAGATTTTTGGATCGTGCCCCCCCCCCCCCAGGCAGAATTTGGGGACCCCCTCGAGAAATTTTGGGGACCCCCCCCCAGGCAGAATTTGGGGCCCCCCAAAAGATTTTTGGGGCTTCCCAAAAAATTTTGATCCCTCCCCAACAAATTTTTAAGCTCCCCCCGTCAAATTTTTGGGGTCTCCTCCGCCAGATTTTGGGGCCCCGCCCCAGAATAATTTGGGGACCACCCCGACAGATTTTTGGGGACCCCCCAGGCAGATTTTTGGGGCTCTTTTCCGCAGATTTTTGGCCACATTTTGAGAGATTTTGGGGCTGCCACAAAGGGATTTTTTTGAGTCTCCCCTGCCAGAGTTTGGGGCTCCCCTCGACAAATTTTTGGGGTCCCACAGGCAGATTTTGGGGCCCCTCCGACAAATTTTTGGGACCCCCCCCGAGCCAATTTTGGAGCCCCCTCCCGGCCGATTTTTGGGATTCTTCTCTGCAGATTTTTGGCCCCATTTTGAGAGATTTTGGGGTCGATCCAAAGGGATTTTTTCGAGTCTCCCCCGCCAGATTTTGGGGTCCCCCTTGACAAATTTTTGGGGACCCCCCCAGGCAGATTTTTGGGGTTCTTTTCCACAGATTTTTGGGCCCTTCCTGGCCGATTTTTGGCCCCATTTTGAGACATTTTGTGCCCCCTCCCAAAGCGATTTTTTTCACGCTCCCCCGCGGGATTTTGGGGACCCCCCTGACAAATTTTTGGGCACCCCCGCCAGATTTTTGGGGCCCCCCTCAGGCAAATTTTGGACCCCCCCAGGCCGATTTTTGGCCCCATTTTGAGACATTTTGTGCCCCCCCCCAAAGCGATTTTTTTCCACGCTCCCCCGCGGGATTTTGGGGACCCCTCCGACAAATTTTTGGGACCCCCCCCGAGCCAATTTTGGAGCCCCCTCCCGGCCGATTTTTGGGGTTCTTCTCTGCAGATTTTTGGCCCCATTTTGAGAGATTTTGGGGTCGATCCAAAGGGATTTTTTTCACGCTCCCCCGCGGGATTTTGGGGACCCCTCTGCCGGATTTTTGGGGACCCCCCGGTGAATTTGGGGGCCCCCCCGTACCTGGCTGAGCCCCAGCAGGCGGCTGACGTTCTCGGACAGGTAAATCATGTCCCCGCCCTCGCTCAGCACCATCACGAAGCCGCTCAGCGCCTGCAGGTAGCAGCCGTCCACGGCCTCGGCCGCCGCCGCCCACGCGCCTGGGGGGGACCCCGAAATCATGGGGGGGTCGGGGGGACCCCAAAAGCGTCGGGGGTCTTGGGGGGTTAAGGGTTAACCCGACCCTCCCCCTGGTTCAGAGCATTCAGGTATTTGGGGGGTTTGGGGGGGGTTTGAGGAAGGGTCTGGGGGCGTCAGGCGGTCCCCGAAATCATGGGGGGGTCGGGGGGTCCCCAAAAGGGTCGGGGGTCTTGGGGGGTAAAGGGTTAAACCCAACCCTGCCCATGGTTGGGACCATTCAGGTACTTTGGCAAGGTTTTGGGGGGGATTCAAAGGGTCTGGGGGGGTCTCAGGAGGGGTCTGGGGGCGTCAGGCGGTCCCCGAAATCATGGGGGGGTCGGGGGGACTCCAAAAGGGTCGGGGGTTTTGGGGGGTTAAGGGTTAACCTGACCCTGCCAATGGTTGGGACCGTTCAGGTATTTGGGGAGAGGTTTGGGGAGGGGTCTGGGAGTCTTGGGGAGGGGTCTGGGGGCATCAGGGGGTCCCCGAAATCGTGGGGGGGTCGGGGGGACCCCAAAAGGGTCGGGGGTCTTGGGGGGATAAGGGTTAAACCCACCCCTCCCCATGGTTGGGACCATTCAGGTACTTGGGCAAGGTTTTGGGGGGGATTCGAAGGGTCTGGGGGGGTCTCAGGAGGGGTCTGGGGGCGTCTCAGGAGGGGTCTGGGGGCGTCAGGGGGACCCCGAAATCATGGGGGGGTCGGGGTGACCCCAAAAGGGTCGGGGGTCTTGGGGGGTTAAGGGTTAACCCGACCCTGCCAATGGTTGGGACCGTTCAGGTATTTGGGGGGTTTTGGGGAGGGGTTTGGGGGGGGTTTGAGGAAGGGTCTGGGGGCGTCAGGCGGTCCCCGAAATCATGGGGGGGTCGGGGGGTCCCCAAAAGGGTCGGGGGTCTTGGGGGTAAAGGGTTAAACCCAGCCCTCCCCATGGTTGGGACCATTCAGGTACTTTGGCAAGGTTTTGGGGGGGATTCAAAGGGTCTGGGGGCGTCTCAGGAGGGGTCTGGGGGCGTCAGGGGGTTCTCGAAATCGTGGGGGGATCGGGGAGACCCCAAAAGGGTCGGGGGGTCCCCAAAAGAGTCGGGGGTCTTGGGGGAACTTGAGGGTGGATTTGGGGGCTCAGATGGATTTGGGGGTCCCGGAGAGTTTTTGGGGTGTCCCGATGAGGATTTGGGGGTGGGATCCCCGTGGGTCTGGGGAGGTTCCCGATGGATTTGGGGATGCTCCCAGCGGGTTTTGGGGGGATTTTGGGGGGTTTTGGGGTCTCGATGAATTTGGGGTTCCCAGAGGGTTTTTGGGGTTCCCAATGAGGATTTGGGGGTGCTCCTGATGAGGATTTGGGGGGTGAATTTGGGGGTGGGATCCCGGTGGATCTGGGGAGGTTCCCGATGAGGATTTGTGGATTCCTGGTGAGAATTTGGGGGGGTTCCCGGTGGTTTTGGGGGTGTTCCCGAGGGATTTTGGGATCCCGATGAATTTGGGGTTCCCGATGAGGATTTGGGGGGTCCCGATGGGGATTTGGGGGTGCTCCTGATGAGGATTTGGGGGTGGGATCCTGGTGGAACTGGGGAGGTTCCCGATGAGGATTTGTGGATTCCTGGTGAGAATTTGGGAGGGTTCCCGGTGGGTTTTGGGGGTGTTCCCAAGGGATTTTGGGTTCCTGATGAGGATTTGGGGGGTTCCCGGTGGGTTTTGGGGGTGTTCCCGAGGGATTTTGGGGTCCCCGATGAATCTGGGGTTCCCGATGAGGATTTGGGGGTGCTCCTGATGAGGATTTGGGGATGCATTTTGGGGGTGGAATCCCGGTGGATCTGGGGAAGTTCCTGATGGATTTGGGGATGCTCCCAGGGGATTTTGGGGGGATTCCCGAGGGATTTTGGGGTCCAGATGAATTTGGGGTTCCCGATGAGGATTTGGGGGGTCCCGATGGGGATATGGGGGTGCATTTTGGAGGTGGGATCCCGGTGGATCTGGGGAGGTTCCTGATGGATTTGGGGATGCTCCCAGCGGGGTTTTGGGGGGATTTTGGGGGGTTTTGGGGTTCGGGGTGTTTCGGGGTGTCGCTGACCGGCGGCCAGCAGGCGCTGCACGCGCAGGTAGCTGATGGTCAGCCGCATGATGGACACCTTGTCCAGGTGGGTTTGGGGGCGCTCCCAGTGGGGATTTGGGGGGATTTTGGGGTCTCGATGAATTTGGGGTTCCCAGAGGGTTTTTGGGGTTCCCAACGAGGATTTGGGGGCGTTCCTGATGAGGATTTAGAGGTGGATTTGGGGGTGGGATCCCGGTGGATCTGGGGAGGTTCCCGATGGATTTGGGGATGCTCCCAGCGGATTTGGGGGGGTTTTGGGGTCCCGATGAATTTGTGGGTGTTTCCCGGTGGGTTTTGGGGTACAGATGGGTTTCGGGGTGTCGCTGACCGGCGGCCAGCAGGCGCTGCACGCGCAGGTAGCCGATGGTCAGCCGCATGATGGACGCTGTGTCCAGGTGGGTTTGGGGGCACTCCCAGCGGGGATTTGGGGGGATTTTGGGGGGTTTTGGGGTCCCGATGAATTTGTGGGTGTTTCCCGGTGGGTTTTGGGGTACAGATGGGTTTCGGGGGGTCCCTGACCGGCGGCCAGCAGGCGCTGCACGCGCAGGTAGCTGATGGTCAGCCGCGTGATGGACGCCTTGTCCAGGTGGGTTTGGGGGCGCTCCCAGCGGGGATTTGGGGGGTTTTGGGGTCTCGATGAATTTGGGGTTCCCAGAGGGGTTTTGGGGTTCCCAACGAGGATTTGGGGGTGCATTTTGGGGGTGGGATCCCAGTGGATCTGGGGAGGTTCCCAATGAGGATTTGTGGATTCCTGGTGAGAATTTGGGGGGTTCCCGAGGGATTTTGGGATCCCGATGAATTTGGGGTTCCCGATGAGGATTTGGGGGTTCCCGGTGGGTTTTGGGGGTGTTCCCGAGGGATTTTGGGGTCCCGATGAATTTGGGGTTCCCGATAAGAATTTGGGGGGGTTCCCGGTGGGTTTTGGGGGTGTTCCCGAGGGTTTTGGGATCCCGATGAATTTGGGGTTCCCGATGAGGATTTGGGGGAGTTCCTGGTGAGGATTTAGAGGTGAATTTGGGGGTGGGATCCCGGTGGATCTGGGGAGGTTCCCGATGGATTTGGGGATGCTCCCAGTACGGTTTTGGGGGGATTCCCGGGGGTTTTGGGGTCCAGATGAATTTGGGGTTCCCAGAGGGTTTTTGGGGTTCCCAACGAGGATTTGAGGGTGCTCCTGATGAGGATTTGGGGGGTGAATTTGGGGGTGGGATCCTGGTGGAACTGGGGAGGTTCCTGATGGATTTGGGGGCGCTCCCAGCGGGTTTTGGGGGGATTTTGGGGGGTTTTGGGGTCTCGATGAATTTAGGGTTCCCAGAGGGTTTTTGGGGTTCCCAACGAGGATTTGGGGTGCATTTTGGGGGTGGGATCCTGGTGGATCTGGAGAGGTTCCAATGAGGATTTGTGGATTCCTGGTGAGAATTTGGGGGAGTTCCCGGTGGGTTTTGGGGGTGTTCCCGAGGGATTTTGGGATCCCGATGAATTTGGGGTTCCCGATGAGGATTTGGGGGGTCCTGATGGGGATTTGGGGGTGCTTATGGTGAGGATTTGGGGGTGGGATCCTGGTGGAACTGGGGAGGTTCCCGATGAGGATTTGTGGATTCCTGGTGGGAATTTGGGGGGGTTCCCGAGGGGTTTTGGGGGTGTTCCCGAGGGATTTTGGGGTCCCGATGAATTTGGGGTTCCCAATGAGGATTTGGGGGGGTTCCCGGTGGGTTTTGGGGGTGTTCCCGAGGGATTTTGGGGTTTCCGATGAGGATTTGGGGTTCCCGATGAGGATTTGGGGGAGTTCCTGGTGAGGATTTGGGGGTGGATTTGGGGGTGGGATCCCGGTGGATCTGGGGAGGTTCCCGATGGATTTGGGGATGCTCTCAGCGGGTTTTGGGGGGATTTTGGGGGGTTTTGGGGTCTCTATGAATTTGGGGTTCCCAGAGGGTTTTTGGGGTTCCCAACGAGGATTTGAGGGTGCTCCTGATGAGGATTTGGGGGTGCATTTTGGGGTGGAATCCCAGTGGATCTGGGGAGGTTCCCGATGGATTTGGGGGTGCTCCCAGCGGGTTTTGGGGGATTCCCGGGGGTTTTGGGGTCCCGATGAATTTGTGGGTGTTTCCCGGTGGGTTTTGGGGTACAGATGGGTTTCGGGGTGTCGCTGACCGGCGGCCAGCAGGCGCTGCACGCGCAGGTAGCTGATGGTCAGTCTCATGATGGACGCTGTGTCCAGGTGGGTTTGGGGGCGCTCCCAGCGGGGTTTTGGGGGGATTTTGGGGGGTTTTGGGGTTCGGGGTGTTTCGGGGGGTCCCTGACCGGCGGCCAGCAGACGCTGCACGCGCAGGTAGCTGATGGTCAGTCTCATGATGGACGCCTTGTCCAGGTGGGCGCTGACGCCGCGGGCGAAGGGCAGCGCCAGCGCCAGCTGCCCGAACACCTCGGCCTCGCGGCTGCGCCGGCACCGGGCGGCGTCCCGGGAGCGCTCCCGGCGGCCCTCGGGGGTCGGCCTGGGGGGGACCCCGAAAATGAGACCCCCAAAATTCCCCCATATGGCCCAAAAATCCCGAAATTCCCAAAACGGAACCCCCAAAACCCGACCCTTTAAATACCAAAAATTCCCCAAATCATCCCCAAGTGATCCCCACCCTGTCCCGGGAGCGCTCCCGGCGGCCCTCGGGGGTCGGCCTGGGGGGGACCCCAAAATTCAGACCCTAAAAACCCCCCTATATGGCCCAAAAATCCCAAAATTCCCAAAACGGAACCCCCAAAACCCGACCCTTTAAATACCAAAAATTCCCCAAATCATCCCCCCAGTGATCCCCATCCCGTCCCGGGAGCGCTCCCGGAGCCCCTCGGGGGTCGGCCTGGGGGGGACCCCAAAAATGAGACCCCCAAAATCCCCCTATATTGCCCAAAAATCCCAAAATTCCCGAATTGAACACCCAATCCCTCCCTTTATAACCAAATCATCTCCCAGTGATCCCCACCCCGTCCCGGGAGCGCTCCCGGCGGCCCTCGGGGGTCGGCCTGGGGGGGACCCCAAAATTCAGACCCTAAAAACCCCAATTTATCCCCCAAAAATCCCAAAAATTCCCGAATTGAACACCCAATCCCTCCCTTTATAACCAAATCATCTCTCAGTGATCCCCACCCTGTCCCGGGAGCGCTCCCGGCGGCCCTCGGGGGTCAGCCTGGGGGGACCCCAAAATTCAGACCCTAAAAACCCCCCTATATGGCGCAAAAATCCCAAAATTCCCAAAACAGAACCCCCAAAACCCGACCCTTTAAATACCAAAAATTCCCCAAATCATCCCCCAGTGATCCCCATCCCATCCGGGGAGCGCTCCCAGAGCACCTCGGGGGTCGGCCTGGGGGGGGACCCCAAAAATGAGACCCCCAAAATCCCCCTATATACCCTAAAAATCAAAAAAATCCCCCAAAAGAACCCCAAAACCCCACCCTTTAAATACCAAAAATTACCAAAAATTACCAAAAATTACCAAAAATTACCAAAAATTCCCCAAATCATCCCCCAGTGATCCCCACCCCATCCCGGGAGCGCTCCCGGAGCTCCTCGGGGGTCGGCCTGGGGGGGACCCCAAAAATGAGACCCCCAAAATTCCCCCATATGGCCCAAAAATCCCAAAAATTCCCGAATTGAACACCCAATCCCTCCCTTTATAACCAAATCATCCCCCAGTGATCCCCATCCCGTCCCGGGAGCGCTCCCAGAGCCCCTCGTGGGTCGGCCTGGGGGGGGACCCCAAAAAATGAACCCCAAAATCCCCCTATATACCCTAAAAATCAAAAAAATCCCCCAAAAGAACCCCAAAACCCCACTCTTTAAATACCAAAAATTACCAAAAATTCCCCAAATCATCCCCCAGTGATCCCCATCCCATCCGGGGAGCGCTCCCAGAGCACCTCGGGGGTCGGCCTGGGGGGGGACCCCAAAAATGAGACCCCCAAAATCCCCCTATATACCCTAAAAATCAAAAAAATCCCCCAAAAGAACCCCAAAACCCCACCCTTTAAATACCAAAAATTACCAAAAATTACCAAAAATTACCAAAAATTACCAAAAATTCCCCAAATCATCCCCCAGTGATCCCCACCCCATCCCGGGAGCGCTCCCGGAGCTCCTCGGGGGTCGGCCTGGGGGGGACCCCAAAAATGAGACCCCCAAAATTCCCCCATATGGCCCAAAAATCCCAAAAATTCCCGAATTGAACACCCAATCCCTCCCTTTATAACCAAATCATCCCCCAGTGATCCCCACCCCATCCCGGGAGCGCTCCCAGAGCCCCTCGGGGGTCGGCCTGGGGGGGGACCCCAAAAATGAGACCCCAAAAATCCCCCAATATACCCTAAAAATCAAAAAAATCCCCCAAAAGAACCCCAAAACCCCACCCTTTAAATACCAAAAATTACCAAAAATTCCCCAAATCATCCCCCAGTGATCCCCACCCTGTCCCAGGAGCGCTCCCGGCGGCCCTCGGGGGTCGGCCTGGGGGCGAACCCCAAAAAATGAACCCCAAAAACTCCAATTTATCCCCCAAAAATCCCCAAAATCCCCAAACTGAACCCCCAAAACCACCATGTACACTGAAAACCCCAATGGAGAACCCCAAAATATCCCCAACCCATCCCGGGAGTGCTCGGGGGTCGGCCTGGGGGGGACCCCAAAATTCAGACCCTAAAAACCCCAATTTATCCCCCAAAAATCGCGAAACTGAACCCCAAAACACCTCGTATACCCAAAATCCCATGTTCCTATGTGTTCCTACCATCCCATATCCCAATTTCCCCCAATTTTTTCCCATTTTTCCCCCCTGGTTTTCCCCATTTTTCCAATTTCCTCAATTTTGCCCCAATTTTTCCCAATTTTCCCCCCATTTTCTCCCATTTTACCCCTGTTTCCCCCCATTTTTCCAGGAAATCTCATTTTCCCGTGATTCCCCATCTGTTCCCATTCCTGTTCGTGTTTCCACCATCCCATATCCCGATTTTCCCAATTTTCCCCCATTTTTCTCTCTTTTTCCTCTTTGTTCATATTTTCCCCCATTTCCCCCATTTTTCCCCCATTTTCCCCCATTTTTTCCCATTTTCCCCTGGTTTTCCATGATTTCCCATCTGTTCCCATTCCCGTTCAATTTCCACCATTCCATATCCCAATTTTCTCCCATTTTTCCCCATTTCCCCCCATTTCCCCCACTTTTTCCCATTTTTTCCACATTTTTCCCATTTTTCCATGATTTCCCATCTGTTCCCATTCCTGTCCGTGTTTCCACCATCCCATATCCCAATTTCCCCAATTTTCCCCCAATTTTCCCCAATTTTTCATGTTTTTCCCCCATTTTTCACCATTTTCCCAGGACTTCCCATGGTTTTCCATGATACCCTGTGTGTTCCCACCATCCCATATCCCCATTTTTCCCAATTTCCCCCCATTTTTCCCCATTTCCTCCCTTTCCCTCCGTTTTTCGTGGTTTTCCCCCATCTTTTACCATTTTCCCCCATTTTTTACCCATTTTTTCACCCTTTCCCCCCAAAAATTTCCCATTTTTCCATGTGTTTCCCCTTCTCTTGTGTTCCCCCAACCCAAATCCCAACTTTCCCCCCATTTTTCCCCTTTTCCCTCATTTCACCCCATTTTTTCCCCCATTTTTTCATGGTTTTCCCCATTTATTTGCCATTTCTCCCCCACTTTTCCAGGATTTCCCATTTTCCCATGAATTCCCATCTGTTCCCATTTTCTTGTGTTCCCACCATCCCATATTCCCATTTTCCCCCCATTTTTCCCCATTTTCCCCATTTCCCCCTATTTTTCCCAATTTTTTCATAGTTTTTCCCCATTTTTGCCATTTCCCCCCTTTTTTCCGACCATTTCCCAATTTCCCATTTCCCCATGTTTTTCCATGATTTCCTGTGTGTTCCACCATCCCATGATTCCCAATTTTCCCCCATTTCCCCCCATTTTTCATGGTTTCCCCCCATTTCCCCCCAATTTTTTACCCATTTTTTCACTGGTTTTCCCCATTTCCCCAGGATTTCCCATTTTCCCATGGTTTTCCATGATTTCCTGTGTGTTCCCACCATCCCATATTCCCATTTGCCCCATTCTTCCCCCTTTTTTCCCATTTCCCCCCATTTTCTCACTTTTTCCCCCCAATTTTTTCATAGTTTTTCCTCACTTTCCCCCCATTTTTTCCCAATTCTACCCATTTTGCCAGGATTTCCCATTTTCCCATGAATTCCAATGTTTTTTCCATGTCGATCCCAGGACGGGCTGTCCCCATTCCCCCCACCCCAAACCCCCATTTTTCACGTTTTTTTCCCATTTTTTCACGTTTTTTTCCCATTTTTTCATGGTTTTTTTGCGTTTTTTCCCCATTTTTTAGATGTTTTCCCCTTTTTTTCCAGGATTTCCCATTTTTCCATGAATTCCCATGTTTTTTTCCACGCCGATCCCAGGACGGGCTTTTCCCATTCCCCCCACCCCAAATCCCCATTTTTCCCCCATTTTTCCCCCATTATTTTTCATTTTTTCCCCATTTTTTCGTCTTTTTTCTCCATTTTTTCGCTGTTTTCCCCCATTTTCCCAGGATTTCCCATTTTCCCGAGTTTTTTCCGTGCCGATCCCGGGCCGGGCCGTCCCCGTTCCCCTCACCCCAAACCCCCATTTTTTCACGTTTTTTTCCCATTTTTTCGTGGTTTTTTCCCATTTTTTCACGGTTTTTTCGCGTTTTTTCCCCATTTTTTAGATGTTTTCCCCTTTTTTTCCAGGATTTCCCATTTTTCCATGAATTCCAATGTTTTTTCCATGTCGATCCCAGGACGGGCTGTCCCCATTCCCCCCACCCCAAACCCCCATTTTCCCCCCTTTTTTCCCCATTATTTTTCATTTCTTTCCCATTTTTTCGTGTTTTTTCCCCATTTTTTCGCGGTTTTCCCCCATTTTCCCAGGATTTCCCATTTTCCCGAGTTTTTTCCGTGCCGATCCCGGGCTGGGCCATCCCCGTTCCCCCCACCCCAAATCCCCATTTTTTCACGGTTTTTTCCCATTTTTTCGTGGTTTTTTCCCATTTTTTCGTGGTTTTTTTCCCATTTTTTCACGGTTTTTTCGCGTTTTTTCCCCATTTTTTCGCCGTTTTCCCGTGATTTCTGGTTTTTCCGTGCCGTGGGGCCGCGCACGTGCCGATCCCAGGACGGGCTGTTCCCGGTGCCTGTTCCCGTTCCCGTTCCTGTTCCTGGCTCCGGGCCCGGAGGGGCCGCGGCCGGGGGAGCGCCAGGGGCCCCGAGGGGGGCGTGGCCATGCAAATGAAGGGTGATTTATGCAAATGAGGGGGCGGGAAGGGGAGGATTGGGACTGGGATCGGCAGCGGAATCGGACTGGGACCAGTACAGGGGGCAAACTGGGACCAGTACCGGGAACTAACTGGGACCAGTACAGGGGGCAAACTGGGACCAGTACAGGGAACTAACTGGGACCAGTACCGGGAACTAACTGGGACCAGTACAGAGGGCAAACTGGGACCAGTACAGGACACTAACTGGGACCAGTACAAGGCACTAACTGGGACCGGTACTGGGCACTAACTGGGACCCGTACACAATGCAAACTGGCACCAGTACAGTGTCCTAACTGGGACCAGTACATAAAGCAAACTGGAACCAGTACCAGGCACTAACTGGGACCAGTACATAAAGCAAACTGGGACCAGTACCAGTCACTAACTGGGACCAGTAAAACGTGCAAACTGGGATCAGTACAGTGTCCTAACTGGGACCAGTACACAATGCAAACTGGGACCAGTACCGGTCGCTAACCGGGATCAGGACCAGTCACCAACTGGTACCAGTATAAGGGACTTACTGGGACGAGTACAAGGTGCAAACTGGGACCAGTACGCAATGCAAACTGGGACCAGTACCAGTCACTAACTGGGACCAGTAAAAGGCACAAACTGGGACCAGTAACAGGCACAAACGGGGACCAGTACAGGGTGCAAACTGTGACCAGTACAAGGCACGAACTGGGACCAGTACAGGATGCAAACTGGGACCAGTAAAACGTGCAAACTGGCACCAGTACAGTGTCCTAACTGGGACCAGTACAAGGCACGAACTGGGACCGGTACAGGGTGCAAACCAGGACCAGTACGCTGTACAAACTGGGACCAGTACGCTGTACAAACTGGGACCAGTACTGGTCACCAACTGGGACCAATACCAGGCACTAACTGGGAACCAGTAAAAGGCACTAACCGGGACCAGTACATGGTACAAACTGGGACCAGTAAAAGGCACTGACTGGGACCAGTAAAAGGCACTAACTGGGACCAGTACCCGTCACTAACTGGGACCAGTACTGGGCACTAACCGGCACCAGTAAAAGGCACTGACTGGGACCAGTAAAAGGCACTAACTGGGACCAGTACCCGTCACTAACTGGGACCAGTACTGGGCACTAACCGGCACCAGTAAAAGGCACAAACTGGGACCAGCACGAAGCACTAACTGGGACCAGTACCAGGCACTAACTGGGACCAGTACATGGTACAAACTGGGACCAGTAAAAGGCACTAACTGGGACCAGTACCAGGCACTAACTGGGACCAGTACCAGGTGCAAACTGGGACCAGTACTGGGCACTAACCGGCACCAGTAAAAGGCACAAACTGGGACCAGTACAGGGTGCAAACTGGGATAAGTACATGGCACAAACTGGGACCAGTACCAGGCACAAACTGGGACCAGTACCAGGCACTAACTGGGACCAGTACTGGGCACTAACCGGCACCAGTAAAAGGCACAAACTGGGACCAGCACAAAGCACTAACTGGGACCAGTACACAAAGCAAACTGGGCCCAGTACGAAGCCGTGCCCGTGTCCCCCACGTGTCCCCCACGTGTCCCACTCGAGGCCACTCCTGTCCCCCCCTGTCCCACCCTCGGGACCCCCCCCCCGACCCTTTTGGGGGGTCCCTGTGTCCCCCCGGTGCCACGTGGGACAGACCCCCCCCCCAAAGTCCCCAAAAAGTCCCCAAATTCGGGGGTCCCGCCCCAATTGGGACCCTCCCAAAAAGTCCCAAATTCCTCCTGTGCCCCTCCCCAGGAGCAGCCCCCGATTTAGGGGAGGGTCCCGACCCCCCCCGGGACCCCCAAAGCGATCCCGGGACCCCCAAACCGATCCCAGCACATCCAAAGGGGGGCGGATCCCGCCTCCCCCTCCCCCCAATTCCTGCTCGGGACCCCCCCAAATTTACCGGACCCCGTTCCCCCCGAGGGTCCCATTCTGGGACCACCCCCCAAACGGATCCCGACCTTTCCGGGGGTCCCGGGACCCCCAAATTTACCGGACCCCGCCCCCATCGAGGGTCCCATTCTGGGACCACCCCCCAAACGGATCCCGCCCTTTCCGGGGGTCCCGGGACCCCCAAATTTACCGGACCCCGCCCCCCCGGTGATCGTTCCGGGACCCCTCCCCAGCAATTCCAGCCGCGGGACCCCTCCCCAAACCGATCCCGCCCCATTCCGGGGGTCCCAAACCGGACCCCACCCCCCCGGTGATCGCTCCGAGACCCCTCCCCAGCAATTCCAGCCCCGGGACCCCTCCCCAAACCGATCCCGCCCCCCCCGGGGGTCCCAACCGCGGGACCCCCGCCCCGGTACCGACCCCGCCCCCCCCAGGGGTCTCATTCCCGGGCCCCGCCCCCCCGGGGGTCGCGTTCTCGGGACCCCCCGTGCCCTTTGGCCCCTCAGGGGGAGGGGTCTGGGCCCCGCGACCCCTCCCCAAAAGCGCCGCGCCCCCCCCGTACCTCGGCCCGGGCCGCCCGTCCATGGCGCCGCTGCCGCGCCCTCCGCACCCACCGCGCCGAGCCCCCAACTCGGACACGCCCCCTCCGCAGGACACGCCCACTCACACAGGCCACGCCCCCGAGGGACACGCCCCTCACTCACACACCCCCTGCGGGACACGCCCCCTCCACGAAATACCAAAGCGGGACACGCCCCCTTTTGCACACGCCCCATTGGTATAAGCCACGCCCCTTAGTGACCACGCCAAGGGGGCTTCGTGAAAAGCCAAGCTACGCCCATATTTGGACACGCCCATTCAAGACCACGCCCCCCCCTTTGACGTGCCTCAATAAACCGCCCTTTTCATAGGTCACGCCCACTTTTTTGACCACGCCCACTCACGGCACATATCTATTTGTGGGCGTGGTTTGCTCACTACCACGCCCCCCTCACCTGGGCATGGTCACGCCCCCACACAGACCACGCCCGCCCAATAATGCCCCAGGCATCTATTTGGCCACGCCCCCTTTTGCACGTGTCACTCATGGGCTGAGGCCACGCCCACAAAACGCAGGCCACGCCCACAGGGAGCCCCAAAATTCCTTTTGAGTCTCCCCTGAATTTACACTGAGCCCGCGACCTCTCCCCAAATCCCCTCTGAGACCCCCAAAATCCCCCCAAATCCCCTCTGAGACCCCCAAAATTCCCCCAAATTCACTCTGAGACCCCCCAAAATTCCCCGAGACCCCCAAAAATCCCTCTGAGACCCTCAAAATCCCCCCAAATCCCCTCTGAGACCCCTCTCAAATTCCCCTGGGACACCCAAATCCCTCAAAATATCCCCCAAATCCCCTCTGGGACTCCCAAAATTCCATTGGGATCCTCCAAAATCCCCCCAAATCCCCTCTGAGACCCAGATTCCCCTCTGGGAAGTCCCAAAATCCCCCAAAAATTCTCCTGGGACCCCCAAATTTCCCCCCGGGACCCCCTAACTCCCCTGAGGCCACGCCCCCTTCCCAATGCCACGCCCATTCATCTATAGCCGCGCCCATTTCCCGCTCCCATTGGATGCCGCCCTCGCGGCGACCCGGAAGTGGCTCCGCCCGGGCCGTGCCCCGGAAGCGCAGCGGGAGCGGCGGGAGCGGCAGAGCGGCAGCCATGTGAGAGCGGCGGGGGAAAATGGGGCAAAAAACGGGAAAAACGGGGAAAGACGGGGGAAAACGGGAAAAAATCTGGGAACGCAAGGGAGAAAACGGGGAAAATCCGGGGAGGAAAGCGGAATGGGGAGCGGCGGGAGAACGGGGAGGGGAGCGGCGGGCGGGGGGAACCGGGGAGAGGCGGAACTGGGGAATGGGGGAGCGGGGGGACGCGGAACGGGGGCGGGACGGGGCCTGGGCCTGGGCCTGGTTTTGTCGCCGTGCTGGGCCTGACTCTGTCCCCAGACCGGTCCGGTGTCTCCAAACCTGGCCCCAAATCTGTCCCGGTGTCACCGAACCTGTTCCGGTGTCCCCAAACCTGTCCTGGTGTCCCCAAACTGGTCCCAGTGTCCCCAAACCTGTTCCGGGGTCTTCAAACTGGTCCCGGTGTCCCCAAACCGGTCCCAGTGTCCCCAAACTGGTCTTGTGTCCCCAGAGCTGTCCCCAAACCAGTCCCGGTGTCCCCAAACCTGACCTGGTGTCCCCAAATGTGCCCCCGTCCCTGTCCGGTGTCCCCAAACCTGTCCCAGTGTCCCCAAACCTGTCCCGTGTCCTCAAACCTGTCCTGTGTCCCCAGACCTGTCCCAGTGTCCCCAAACCTGTCCCGTGTCCTCAAACCTGTCCTGTGTCCCCAGACCTGTCCCCAAACCGGTTCTGTGTCCCCAGACCTGTCCCCAAACCGGTTCTGTGTCCCCAGAGCTGTCCGGTGTCCACAAACCTGTCCCCAAATCTTTCTGGTGTCCCCAAACTCGTCTCGGTGTCACCGAACCTGTCCCCAAATCGGTCCTGGTGTCACTGTGTCACTGAACCTGTCTGGTGTCCTCAGACCTGTTCCTGTCCCGGTGTCCCCAAATCCATCCTGGTGTCCCCAAACCTGTCCAGGTGTCCCCAAATCTGCCCTGCCCTGTTCTGTCACATCCCTGTCTACAGGATCCAGGTGTCCCCATGCTGTCCCCACATGTCCCAGTGTCGCCACAATGTCTCTGATGTCCCAGTGATGTCCCTGATGTCCCCAATGTCCCCCCGGTGTCCCCAGGAGCTGCTGAACAAGCCCAAGAGCGAGATGACCCCAAAGAACATCTCCATGTCCTCATGTTCCTTTGATGTTCCCCTGATTTCTGTGATGTCCCTGATGTCCCCCTGATGTCCCCAATGTCCCCCCGGTGTCCCCAGGAGCTGCTGAACAAGCCCAAGAGCGAGATGACCCCAAAGAACATCTCCATGTTCCCACATCCTCATGTTCCTTTGATGTTCCCCTGATTTCTGTGATGTCCCCGTGATATCTCCATGTCCCAATGATGTCCCCGGTGTCCCCATGAGCTGCTGAACAAGCCCAAGAGCGAGATGACCCCAAAGAACATCTCCATGTTCCCACATCCCCATGTTCTTTTGATGTTCCCATGCTATCTCCATGTCCCCCTGATGTCCCCATGGTGTCCCGGTGTCCCCAGGAGCTGCTGAACAAGCCCAAGCGCGAGATGACCCCAAAGAACATCTCCATATCCCCATGTCCTCATGTTCCTTTGATGTTCCCCTGATTTCTGTGATGTCCCCATGATATCTCCACGTCCCCCTGATGTCCCCATGGTGTCCCCGTGTCCCCAGGAGCTGCTGAACAAGCCCAAGAGCGAGATGACCCCAAAGAACATCTCCATGTTCCCACATCCCCGTGTTCCTTTGATGTTCTCCTGATTTCTGTGATGTCCCCATGGTATCTCCATGTCCCAATGATGTCCCCATGGTGTCCCCGTGTCCCCAGGAGCCTGCTGAACAAGCCCAAGAGCGAGATGACGCCCGAGGAGCTGCAGAAGCGCGAGGAGGAGGAGTTCAACACGGGCCCGCTGTCGGTGCTGACGCAGAGCGTCAAGAACAACACGCAGGTGCTCATCAACTGCCGCAACAACAAGAAGCTGCTGGGCCGCGTCAAGGCCTTCGACAGGTGGGTCCTTGGTGGCACCGTGGTGTCACCTGGGTCACCAAGGTGTCCCCAGGGTCAGATCAGTGTCCCCATGGTGTCCCCATGGTGTTCTATGGTGTCCTCAGTGTCATCATGGGTTCCCCTGGGCCTTCAACAGATTCATCTTTAGGGTTTTCCATGTCCTCAAGGTGTCCCCAGGGTCAGATCAGTGTCCCCATGTTGTCCCCAAGTTCAGCTCAGTGTCATCATGGGTTCCCCTGGGCCTTCAACAGGTTCATCTCCAGGGTTTTCAATGTCCCCAAGGTGTCCCCAAGGGCTCCACGGTGTCCTCAGTGTCCCCATGGTGTCTCCATGGTGTCCTCAGTGTCCACCATGATGTCCCCATGGTGGTCTCAGTTCTCCCAAGTTCAGCTCAGTGTCATCATGGGTTCCCCTGGGCCTTCAGCAGATTCATCTCCAGGGTTTTCAGGGTCCCTATGGTGTCCCCTTGGTGTCCCCATGGTCTCCTCAATGTCTCCATGGTGTCCTCAGTATCCCCATGGTGTCCCCGTGGTGCCCTCAGTTCTCATGGGTTCTCATGGGTTCCCCATGGTGGCCTTCAGCAGATTCATCTCCCGGGTTTTCCATGTCACCAAGGTGTCACCAAGGTGTCCCCAAGGTCCCTATGATGTCTCCATGGTGTCCCTGTGGTGTCCCCATGGTGTCCTCAGTGTCATCACGGGTTCCCCTGGGCCTTCAGCAGATTCATCTCCAGGGTTTTCCATGTCACCAGGGTGTCACCAAGGTGTCACCAAGGTGTCCCCAAGGTCCCTGTGATGTCTCCATGGTGTCCCTGTGGTGTCCCCATGGTGTCCTCAGTGTCATCACGGGTTCCCCTGGGCCTTCAGCAGATTCATCTCCAGGGTTTTCAATGTCCCCAAGGTGTCACCTGGGTTTTTCCCCCAAACTCCATTTCCTGATCCCAAAATCCCCATTTCCCCCCACAAAATCTCCATTTTTTTTTCCAAAACACCATTTCCTGACACCAAATCCCCATTTCCCCCCCAAAATCCCTTTTTTTTCCCCAAAATCCCCATTTCCCTCCCCAGGCACTGTAACATGGTTCTGGAGAACGTCAAGGAGATGTGGACGGAGGTGCCCAAGAGCGGCAAGGGCAAGAAGAAATCCAAGCCGGTCAACAAGGACCGCTACATCTCCAAGATGTTCCTGCGCGGGGACTCGGTCATCGTGGTGCTCCGCAACCCCCTCATCGCCGGCAAGTAGAGAATTCCTGATGGAAACATCTTCTGGAACCTTCTGGAACCTTCCCAGATCCCTCAGAACCATTGCAGATCCTCCAGAACCTCCCCAGAGCAACTCGGTCATCGTGGTGCTCCGCAACCCCCTCATTGCTGGGAAGTAGGGATTGGTGTCTCTGGAACCTTCCAGAACTTTCTAGAACCTTCCCAGAACCTTCAGAACCTTCCCAGATCCTTCAGAACCCTCCCAGATCCTCCAGAACCTTCCCAGAGCGACTCGGTCATCTGGTGCTCCGCAACCCCCTCATCGCCGGCAAGTAGGGATGGACATCTCCGGAACCTTCCAGAGCCTTCTAGAACCCTCCCAGATCCTTCAGAACCCTCCTAGAGCGACTCGGTCATCGTGGTGCTCCGCAACCCCCTCATCGCTGGGAAATAGGGAATTCCTGATGGAAACATCTTCTGGAACCCTCTGGAACCTTCCCAGATCCCTCAGAACCATTGCAGAACCTTCAGAACCATTGCAGATCCTTCCAGAACCTTTGGAGAACCTCCAGAACCCTCCCAGATCCTCCAGAACCTTCCCAGAGCGACTCGGTCATCGTGGTGCTCCGCAACCCCCTCATCGCCGGGAAATAGGGATGGACATCCCTGGAACCTTCTGGAACCTTCCCAGATCCTCCAGAACCCTCCCAGATCCCTCAGAGCCTTCCAGAACCTTCCCAGAGCGACTCCGTCATCGTGGTGCTCCGCAACCCCCTCATTGCTGGGAAATAGGGATGGACATCTCCAGAACCTTCTGGAACCTTCCCAGATCCTCCAGAACCCTCCCAGATCCCTCAGAACCATCCCATAGCGACTCGGTCATCATGGTGTTCTGCAACCCCCTCATCGCCGGGAAATAGAGAATTCCTGATGGAAACATCTTCTGGAACCTTCTGGAACCTTCCCAGATCCCTCAGAACCATTGCAGATCCTCCAGAACCTTCCCAGATCCTCCAGAACCTTCCCAGAGCGACTCGGTCATCGTGGTGCTCTGCAACCCCCTCATTGCTGGGAAATAGGGATGGACATCTCCAGAACCTTCTGGAACCTTCCCAGATCCCTCAGAACATTCCCACATCCTCCAGAACCTTCCGGAACCCTCCCAGATCCCCATGGAACTTTCCGGAACCTTCCCAGATCCATCCCTGCACAACCCCCTCATCACCAGCAAGTACGGGATGATCTCTGGAACCTTCCAGAACCTTCCCAGATCCCCATGGAACCTTCTGGAACCATCATAGATCCTACTGGAACTTTCCAGAACCTTCCAGAACCATCCCAGATCCCCATGGATCCTTCCAGAACCTTCCCAGATCCTCCAGAACCATCCCAGATCCCACTGGAACTTTCCAGAACCTTCCAGAACCTTCCCAGATCCCCAATGGAACCTTCCAGAACCTTCCCAGATTCCTCCAGGAGCCCCCAGATCCCCCCAGGACCCCTCCCCCAACAATCCCGGCCAGTTTTTGGTGGAGGGAGGGGATTTTGGGAAAGGATTTTGGGGTTTTTTGGAGGATTTTGGGAAAGGATTTTGGGGTTTTGGGGGGGTTTGGGGTTGGATTTTGGGAAGGGATTTTGGAGGATTTTGTGGAAGCATTTCGGGATTTTTGGGGGGATTTTGAGGAAGGGATTTTGAGTTTTCTGGGGGGATTTTGGGGTTTTTTGGGGAGTTTCAGGGAAGGTTTTTGGGGGGATTTTTGGGAAGGATTTTGGGGTTTTTTGGGAAAGGATTTGGGGGATTTTTGGGAAGGATTTTGGAGGCATTTTGGGGTTTTTTGGCGAAGGATTTGGGGGAAGGATTTTGAGGAAGGATTTGGGGTTTTTGGGGGGGATTTTAGGGAAGGATTTTGGAGGGTTTTTTGGGTATTTCGAGGAAGGTTTTTGGGGGATTTTGGGGAAGGATTTTGGAGGATTTTGGGAGTTTTCTGGGGAATTTCGAGGAAGGTTTTTGGGGGATTTTGGGGAAGGATTTTTGAGGCTTTCTGGAGGATTTTGGTAAAGGATTTTGGGGTGTCCCCATCAATAAATTCTGCTTTGGTACCGGTGTCACCTCGTGTGTCCCCTCCCTCTCCAAGTGTCCCCAAATTTGTCACCAACCCCCCCAAAAATGACAAAAAAAAATCCCCAGGAGCATCCAAAGGTTTTTATTCCCAAAAAATCCCAAAAAAAGGAAAAAAAGGGGGGGGGACACCACGGGGGGGGGGAGGGGACAGCAAAGGGGGCGTGTCCCGATTTTTTGGGGGGGGGAGGGGAGGGGTCGAGACCCCCCCTCAGATTTTCTTCTTTTGTGGCCGAACCCTCGGGAAGAGCTGGGGGGGGAAAAGGGGAGGTGAGACCCCACCCCAAAAAATAAAATTTAACCCCAAAAAATAAAATTTAACCCTGAAAAATTAAACCTGACCCCAAAAATTAAACCTCAAAAATAAAACCTGACCCCAAAAAATAAATCCCAACCCCAAAATATAAAACCTGGCCCAAAAAAAATAAAACCTGACCCCGAAAAATAAACCCCCAAAAAAACCCCAATCCCAAAAAATAAAAGCTAACCCCAAAAAATTAAACTTGACCCAAAAAAAATAAAACCAAAGCCCAAAAAAATCCCAATCCCAAAAAACCTCAAAAAAAAAATCAAAACACCTATAAAAAAACCCCCAAACCCAAAAAATAAAAGCTAACCCCCAAAAAAACCCCAACCCCAAAAAAATCCTAATCCCAAAAAAGCCCAACCCCAAAAGAATCCCAATCCTAAAAAAAAAACCCCAAACCCAGAAAATAAAACCAAAACCTGGCACCCCCCCCAAAAAAATTACCCCCCAAAAAAAACCTCAACCCCAAAAACCCAACCTGAAAAATCCCCAATCCCAAAAAAATTCCCAATCCCCAAAAAAACCCAAAAATCCCAACCCAAATATCTGTATGAGACCCCTCCCCAATTGATTTATCCCCTCTAAGACCCCTCCCCTATGGATTTATCCCCCCTTAGACCCCTCCCCAATTGATTTATCCCCTCTAAGACCCCTCCCCAATGGATTTATTCCCTATAGGGCCCCTCCCCAAACTCTCTTCACTCTACAGGACCCCTCCCCAAACCCTTTATCCCCTATGAGACCCCTCCCCAATGGATTTATCCCCTCTAAGACCCCTCCCCAAACCCTTTATGCCCTCTGAGACCCCTCCCCAATGGATTTATCCCCCCTAAGACCCCTCTCACATTAATTTATCCCCTCTGAGACCCCTCCCCAATGGTTTTATTTCCTATAGGACCCCTCCCCAATGGATTTATCCCCTCTAAGACCCCTCCCCTCTGGATTTATTCCCTATGGGACCCCTCTCCCACGCATTTAACCCCCTCTAAGACCCCTCCCCAATGGATTTACCCCCCTTAGACCCCTCCCCAAATACCCCACCTCACTCAGGTGACCCCTGGAACCCCCTGGGGGCTGTGAGACCCCCACCCAAAAGCACCTTGAGCCCCTCCCCAGTGCATTTATCCCCTATGGGACCCCTCCCCAATGGATTTACCCCCCTAAGACCCCTCCCCAGTGCATTTATCCCCTATGAGACCCCTCCCCAATTGATTTACCCCCTCTAAGACCCGTCCCCTCTGGATTTATCCCCTATAGAGCCCCTCCCCAAACTCTCATCACTCTACAGGACCCCTCCCCAAACCCTTTATCCCCTATGAGACCCCTTCCCAATGGATTTAGCCCCCCTAAGACCCCTCCCCAGTGCATTTATCCCCTATGGGACCTCTCCCCAATGGATTTACCCCCCTAAGACCCCTCCCACATTAATTTATTCCCTCTGAGACCCCTCCCCAATGGTTTTATTTCCTATAGGACCCCTCCCCAATGGATTTACCCCCTCTAAGACCCCTCCCCTCTGGATTTATTCCCTATGGGACTCCTCTCCCACGCATTTAACCCCCCTTAGACCCCTCCCCAAATACCCCAACTCACTCAGGTGACCCCTGGGACCCCCTGGGGGCTGTGAGACCCCCACCCAAAAGCACCTTGAGCCCCTCCCCAGTGCATTTACCCCCTATGGGACCCCTCCCCAATGGATTTATCCCCTCTAAGACCCCTCCCCAAACCCTTTATCCCCTATGAGACCCCTCCCCAATGGATTTATCCCCTCTAAGACCCCTCCCCAAACCCTTTATGCCCTCTGAGACCCCTCCCCAATGGATTTACCCCCCTAAGACCCCTCCCACATTAATTTATCCCCTCTGAGACCCCTCCCCAATGGATTTACCCCCCTAAGACCCCTCCCCAGTGCATTTATCCCCTATGGGACCTCTCCCCAATTGATTTACCCCCCTAAGACCCCCTGCCCAATTGATTTACCCCCCTAAGACCCCCTCCCCAATGGATTTACCCCCCTTAGACCCCTCCCCAAATACCCCACCTCACTCAGGTGACCCCTGGAACCCCCTGGGGGCTGTGAGACCCCCACCCAAAAGCACCTCGAGCCCCTCCCCAGTGCATTTATCCCCTATGAGACCCCTCCCCAATGGATTTACCCCCCTAAGACCCCTCCCCAATGGATTTATCCCCTATAGGGCCCCTCCCCAAACTCTCATCACTCTACAGGACCCCTCCCCAAACCCTTTATCCCCTATGAGACCCCTCCCCAAACGGATTTACCCCCCTCTAAGACCCCTCCCCTCTGGATTTATTCCCTATGGGACCCCTCTCCCATGCATTTAACCCCCTCTAAGACCCCTCCCCAATGGATTTACCCCCCTTAGACCCCTCCCCAAATACCCCAACTCACTCAGGTGACCCCTGGGACCCCCTGGGGGCTGTGAGACCCCCACCCAAAAGCACCTCGAGCCCCTCCCCAATGGATTTATTCCCTATAGGACCCCTCCCCAAACTCTCTTCACTCTACAGGACCCCTCCCCAAACCCTTTATCCCCTATGGGACCCCTCCCCAATGGATTTATTCCCTATAGGACCCCTCCCCAAACTCTCTTCACCCTACAGGACCCCTCCCCAAACCCTTTATCCCCTACGAGACCCCTCCCCAATGGATTTACCCCCCTAAGACCCCTCCTCAAACCCTTTATGCCCTCTGAGACCCCTCCCCAATGGATTTACCCCCCTAAGACCCCTCCCACATTAATTTATCCCCTCTGAGACCCCTCCCCAATGGTTTTATTTCCTATAGGACCCCTCCCCAATGGATTTACCCCCTCTAAGACCCCTCCCCTCTGGATTTATTCCCTATGGGACCCCTCTCCCACGCATTTAACCCCCTCTAAGACCTCTCCCCAATGGATTTACCCCCCTTAGACCCCTCCCCAAATACCCCACCTCACTCAGGTGACTCCTGGAACCCCCTGGGGGCTGTGAGACCCCCACCCAAAAGCACCTCGAGCCCCTCCCCAGTGCATTTACCCCCTATAGGACCCCTCCCCAAACTCTCTTCACTCTACAGGACCCCTCCCCAAACCCTTTATCCCCTATGGGACCCCTCCCCAATGGATTTATCCCCTCTAAGACCCCTCCCCAGTGCATTTATCCCCTATGGGACCCCTCTCCCACGCATTTAACCCCCTCTAAGACCCCTCCCCAGTGCATTTACCCCCTATGAGACCCCTCCCCAGATACCCGCGGACCCCTCCTCACCCCGAAGTAGTTGCGGGGCACGTATCCCTCGTGGCCGTAGAGGGACCCCCACCACCAGTCGAGCTCGTCGGGGGGCTCGCGGCGCAGCACCGTCACCGGCTCCCCCTCGCGGAACGACAGCTCGTCCCCGAACTCGGCGCTGTAATCCCAGAGCGCGTACACGACCCCGCTGTTGAGCACCCCCATGCCCTGCTCCACCTCTGCGGGGACAGGAGAGACACCCCAAAACCGAGATTGTCACCCCAAAACCATCCCAATATCCTCACATTCATAGAAATCCCAAATATCCACAAATATCCCCAAATATCCCCAAATCCCCACTGTTCAGCACGCCCATGCCCTGCTCCACCTCTGCGGGGACACCCCAAAACCGAGATTGTCACCCCAAAACCATCCCCTTATCCTCACATTCACAGAAATCACAAATATCCACAAATATCCCCAAATATTGGCAAATATCCCCAAATCCCCGCTGTTCAGCACCCCCATGCCCTGCTCCACCTCTGCGGGGACACCCCAAAATCCAGATTAACACCCCAAAACTGCCCCAGTATCCTCATATTGACAGAAATCCCAAATATCCACAAAAATCCCCAAATATTGGCAAATATCCCCAAATCCCCGCTGTTCAGCACCCCCATGCCCTGCTCCACCTCTGCGGAGACACCCCAAAACACAAAATGTTACCCCAAAACCATCCCGATATCCTCTCATTGACAGAAATCACAAATATCCCCAAATATCCCCACCTAACACAATGCCGCTGTTGAGCACCCCCATGCCCTGCTCCACCTCTGCGGGGACAGGAGAGACACCCCAAAACCGAGATTGTCACCCCAAAACCGCCCCGGTACCACCACATTGACAGCAACCCCAAATATCCCCAAAAATCCCCAAATATTGGCAAATATCCCCAAATCCCCGCTGTTGAGCACCCCCATGCCCTGCTCCACCTCTGCGGGGACACCCCAAAACCGAGATTGTTACCCCAAAACTGCCCTGATATCCCAAAACCCAGCTGGTACCCAAAAACATCCATAGAGACCCCAAAAATCCCCCATAACCACCAGTCCCTCCCAGTACAAACCAGTACAGACCAGTGTGGTAGCTGGAGCAGTCGGCGTAGCCCTCACGGTATGGGCGCACCATAAACCCCATAAACCCCATAAACCCCATACACCTCACACCCCCAGTCCCTCCCAGTCCCTCCCAGTACACACCAGTACAAACCAGTACAGACCAGTGAGGTAGCTGGAGCAGTCGGCGTAGCCCTCGCGGTACGGGTCACACCATAAACCCCATAACCCTCATAACCCCCATAAACCCCAATCCCAATATCCCCATAACCCCATAAACCCCACATCCCCAGTGCTCCCAGTCCCTCCCAGTCCCTCCCAGTTGCTCCCAGTACAAACCAGTTCGTACCAGTGAGGTAGCTGGAGCAGTCGGCGTAGCCCTCGCGGTACGGAGCACACCATAAACCCCACAAACCCCATAAACCCCAATCCCAATATCCCCATAACCCCACATCCCCCACGTCCCCAGTCCCTCCCAGTCCCTCCCAGCCCCTCTCCCAGTCCCTCCCAGTACAAACCAGTTCATACCAGTGAGGTAGCTGGAGCAGTCGGCGTAGCCCTCGCGGTACGGGTCGCATTTCTCCACCGCCAGGCTGCCGTCGCTGGCCGTGGTGGCGAAGATGGCGGCGCCGTGGCGCACCAGGGCCACGCACACGCCCGTGTCGTTGCACGAGGCCGCGCAGTGCAGAGGGGTCCTGGAAAATCCCAAAATTCGGGGATTGCACCCCAAAAGTTGAGGGACCACCCCAAAAGTTGTCCCCATTGTCTCCCATGTCCTCCCATTGTCCCTCACCATCCGTGGCTGTCGGGGTCCTGTCCTCCCACTGTCCCCATTGTCCCCCATGTCCCCCATGTTCCCCCGTGTCCCCATTGTACCCCATGTCCTCCATGTCCCCATTGTCCCCCCATTATCCTCATTGTCCCCATTGTCCCCATTGTCCCCCATTGTCCCCCATTGTCCCCATTATCCCCCATGTCCCCCCATTAGCCCCATTGTCCCCATTATCCCCATTGTCCCCCCATTCTCCCCACTGTCCCCCCATTAGCCCCATTGTCCCCATTATCCCCATTGTCCCCCCATTATCCCCAATGTCCCCCATTGTCCCCCCATTGTCCCCATGTCCCCATTGTCCCCATTGTCCCCCCATTGTCCCCATTATCCCCACTGTCCCCATTATCCCCATTGTCCCCAATGTCCCCCCATTAGCCCCATTGTCCCCATTATCCCCATTGTCCCCAATGTCCCCCCATTATCCCCATTGTCCCCAATGTCCCCCCATTAGCCCCATTGTCCCCATTATCCCCATGTCCCCATTGTCCCCCCATTATCCCCAATGTCCCCCACTGTCCCCCCATTGTCCCCATGTCCCCATTATCCCCATTATCCCCAATGTCCCCATTGTCCCCCCATTCTCCCCATGTCCCCACTGTCCCCATCATCCCCATTGTCCTCATGTCCCCATTATCCCCATGTCCCCATTGTCCCCATTGTCCCCATTATCCCCACTGTCCCCCCATTGTCCCCATTGTCCCCATTATCCCCACTGTCCCCCCATTGTCCCCACTGTCCCCATTATCCTCATTATCCCCATGTCCCCCATGTTCCCCCACTGTCCCCCCCATTGTCCCCCTGTCCCTCACCAGCCGTGGCTGTCGGGGGAGTTGACGTTGGCGCCGCTGGCGATCAGGAACTCCACGATGGCGTAGTTGGCGCCGCAGATGGCGTTGTGCAGCGCCGTGATGCCCTCGTCGTTGGGCTGGCTCGGGTCGTTCAGCTGGGGACAGGCCTGTCACCTCACTGACACTGGGTGTCCCCACTGTCACCTCACTGACACCTCACTGACACCTCACTGACACTGGGTGTCCCCAGCTGTCACCTCACTGACACCCACTGTCCCCGCTGTCACCTCACTGACACCCAGGGACAGCCCCGATGTCCCCACTGTCACCTCACTGCCACTCGGGTGTCCCCGCTGTCCCCACTGTCACCTCACTGACACCCAGGGGACAGCCCCGAGGACAGCCCCGATGTCCCCACGGTCACCTCACTGCCACCTCCTGTCCCCACCTGTCCCCTCACTGACACCCGGGTGTCCCTGTTGTCCCCACTGTCCCCTCACTGACACCTCCTGTCCCCACTGTCCCCTCACTGCCACCCGGGGCATCCCCGATGTTCCCACTGTCACCCAGCCCTGCTGTCCCCAGCCCCCTGTCACCAACCCCATCCCCACCTGTCCCCTCACTGCCAGCCGGGGACATCCCCAGGACACCTCGATGTCCCAACTGTCACCCAGCCCTGCTGTCCCACACCTCTGTTCCCACCTGTCCCCGGTGTCCCCTTCGGTGTCCACAATGTCACCTCAGCCACCGCCTGCTGCACCACGTCCAGCTCCCATTGACCCACAGTGTCCCCAGTCCCCGGTGTCCCCACTGCCCCACTGTCCCCAGTGTCCCCAATGTCCCCGTTGTCACCTCAGGCACCGCCTGCTGCACCACGTCCAGCTCCCATTGCCCCTCCCCACTGTCCCCAATGTCCCCAATGTCCCCACTGTCCCCACTGTCCCCGCTGTCACCTCAGCCACCGCCTGCTGCCCACGTCCAGCTCCCATTGACCCACAGTGTCCCCAGTGTCCCCAATGTCCCTGCTGTCCCCGCATTGTCCTCAATGTCCCCGTTGTCCCCATTGTCCCCAGTGTCACCTCAGCCACCGCCTGCTGCACCACGTCCAGCTCCCCGGTCAGGGCCGCGTCCAGCAGCAGCACCAGCGGGTTCAGCCGCACCCGCGCCCCGGGGCGGCGCCGCGGCGAGGAGGGGTCGCGCAGCGCCGAGCGCAGCTCCTGCGACACCAGGGACAGGGGACATGGGGACATCATCCTGGGACACCCTCAGACATTGGGGACATCACCCCGGACATTGGGGACACCACCCTGGGACATGGGGACATCACCCCGGGACAGCCCTGGACCTTGGGACACAGAGCATTCCAGGGGGACAATGACATCTCGGGGGTCTCCAAGGGACAAGGACCGGGAAGTCTCAAAGTGACAGGGACACCTCAGGGGTCTCAGAGTGACAATGACACTGGGGAAGGGTCCCACAGTGACAGGGACACCTCAGGGGTGTCAGAGTGACAATGACACTGGGGAAGGGTCCCACAGTGACAGGGACACCTTGGGGGTCTCTGAAGGACAAGGACCAGGGGGTCTCAGAGGGACAGGGACACCTTGGAGGTCTCAGAGGGACAAGGACCAGGGGGTCTCAGAGGGACAGGGACACCTTGGGGGTCTCAGAGGGACAAGGACCAGGGGGTCTCAGAGGGACAGGGACACCTTGGGGGTCTCTGAAGGACAAGGATTGAGGGGGTCTCAGAGTGACAGGGACACCTCAGGGGTCTCTGAAGGACAAGGACCAGGGGTCTCAGAGGGACAGGGACACCTCGGAGGTCTCAGAGGGACAAGGACCAGGACACTGGGGGAGGGTCTCCAAGGGACAGGGACACTTTGAAGGCTCCCACAGTGACAATGACACTTGGGGAGGGTGTCCCAGAGTGACAGGGACACTGAGGATGGTCTCAGAGGGACAGCGACACTGTGTGACACTCGAGGGGGGTGGTCTCACAGTGACAATGACACTGTGGAGGGTCCCACAGTGACACCCCCTGTCCCCACTCACCGGCACCTGCCCCGCTCCCGCTCCCGCGGCCACCGCCGGTGCCACCGGGGCCGAGCCCTCCACGGCCGGAGCAGGAGGAGACGGCGACATCGGCACCGGCACCGGCACCTCCCCGCCGCCATCCCCCGGCGCCGCCGCCGCCCCGGGCCGGTGCAGCAGGCGCGGGATCAGCTGCCGGTAGTGGCGGGTGCGCGCCGGGGCGGCGGCGGGCCCGGGGCTCTGCTCCATGGAGCCCCGGCGCTTGAGCGGCCGCGGCATCTCCGCCAGCACCCGGGCCACCTCCTGGAACTCGGGCACCCGGCGCGCCTCGGGCGGCAGCAGCGGCTGCAGCCGCGTCGGGCTCAGCGGCCGCGCCGGGGCCGCCTCGGGGGGACCCTCCGGGGGTCCCTCGGGGGGAATCTCGGGGGGAGCCTCGGGGTCCGAGCAGCGCAGGAGCCGCTCCAGCTCCGCCTCGGGCTCCGGAGGCTCCGGGGGCGCGGGGCGAGGGGCGGCTGTGGAGGGGAAAGGGGGAGTGAGGAGGGGGAGACCCCAAAATTGGGGAGGGGGCGCGGGGCGGCTGCGGAGGGGAAAGGGGGAAAGCTCGGAATTGGGGAGGGGGCGCGGGGCGGCTGCGGAGGGGAAAGGGGGGGTGAGAGGGGACCCGGAATTGGGGAGGGGGCGCGGGGCGGGGGGCGGCTGCGGAGAGGAAATGGGGAATTTTCGGAATTGGGGAGAGGGGGCGCGGGGCGGCTGCGGAGGGGAAAGGGGGAAAGCTCGGAATTGGGGAGGGGGCGCAGAGCGGCTGTGGAGGGGAAAGGGGGGGTGAGAGGGGAGCCGGAATTGGGGAGGGGGCGCGGGGCGGGGGGCGGCTGCGGAGAGGAAATGGGGAATGTTCGGAATTGGGGAGAGGGGGCGCGGGGCGGCTGCGGAGGGGAAAGGGGGAAAGCTCGGAATTGGGGAGGGGGCGCAGAGCGGCTGTGGAGGGGAAAGGGGGGGTGAGAGGGGACCCGAAATTGGGGAGGGGGCGCCGGGCGGCTGCGGAGGGGAAAGGGGGAAAGCTCGGAATTGGGGAGGGGGCGCCGGGCGGCTGCGGAGGGGAAAGGGGGAAAGCTCGGAATTGGGGAGGGGGCGCGGGGCGGGGGGCAGCTGGGGAAGGGAAAGGGGTGAGAGCCCGAAATTGGGGAGGGGGAAATGGGGGTGAGGGGGAGAGCAGGGAACTGGGGAGAGGGAGACCTCAAAATTGGGGAGGGGGAAAAGGGGAATAAGAGGGGCACAGAACTGGGGAGGGGGGAAAGGAGGAAAAGCTCGGAATTGGGGAGGGGGAAAGGAGAGTGAAGGAGGGGGCACGAAATTGGGGAGGGAAAGGCAAAATCCCCACGGACCCCTCCCCAAATTGGGTGGGGAAGGGCAGAATCCCCTTTTTACCCCCAAAATCCCCTTTATACCCCCCAAATCCCCTTTATACCCCCAAAATTCCCTTTTTACCCCCCGAAATCCCGTTTTTACACACCAAACTCCCCCAAAATCCCAATTTTACTGCCCAAAATCCCATTTTAACCCCCCAAAATCCCATTTTTTACCCCCCTGAGACCCCCCAAAATCACCCTTTTACCCCCCCAAACTCCCCCTAAATCCCAGAAAGTCCCCATTTTACCCGCCCAAACCCCATTTTTGCCCCCCAAAATCCCCACTTTACCCCCCAAACCCCCCAAAATCCCCTTTTTACCCCTCAAATCACCCTTTAACCTCCCTGAGACCCCCAAAACCCCCATAAAATCCCACAAAGTCGCCATTTGACCCCCAAAATCCCCTTTTTGCCCCCCAAACTCCCCCTAAATTCAACAAAATCCCCATTTTCTCCCCCAAACCCCTCTCACCTTCCCCTCCCGCCATTCCCGCCGGGGCCGGGGGGCAGCGCCAGGGGCAGCTTTTGGGGCGACCCCCGCGATGATGATGATGATGATGGTGACGATGATGATGATGATGGGGTCCCCCCGAAGAGCGGGATCCCCCTGGGCCCGCCGTGCTCCCAGAACGCGTTCTGCAGCCGGAAGATCACCGAGAGCGGCAGCGCTTTGTGCCGCGGGGGTCTCCCCGGTGGGTTGGGGGGCACCGGGATGCGCGACACCGGCTGCGGGCCGGGGGGCGCGGCCGGGCCCGGCTGCCAGCCCCGGGGCAGGGTGCGGGCACCGGGCGGGCACCGGAACGGCGGCAGCGGCGACAGCGACGGCGGCGGCGCCGTCCCGGGCCCGCCCGGCTCCGGCCGTCCGCTCCAGCGGGGACACCTTGTAATTGCGCGGCAGGGTGGCGCTGTGCGCGGCGAACGGGCCGTCCTGGAAAGGGTTAAAAACGGGTTTAAAATGGGTTAAAAATGGGTTAAAATGGCTAAAATGGGTTAAAAATGGGCTTAAGATGTTCCAGCGGGGACACCTTGTAATTGTGCCGCAAGGTGGCGCTGTGCGAGGCGAACGGGCCGTCCTGGAAAGGGTTAAAAATGGGTTAGAAACGGGGTTTAAAATGGCTAAAAATGGGTTAAAAATGGGTTTAAGATGTTCCAGCGGGGACACCTTGTAATTGCGCCGCGAGGCGAACGGGCCGTCCTGGAAAGGGTTAAAAATGGGTTAGAAATGGGTTAGAAATGGGTTAGAAATGGCTAAAAATGGGTTAGAAATGGGTTAAAATGGGTTAAAAATGGGCTTAAGATGTTCCAGCGGGGACACCTTGTAATTGCGCCGCAAGGTGGCGCTGTGCGAGGCGAAGGGGCCGTCCTGGAAAGGGTTAAATGGGTTAGGAATGGGTTAAAATGGGGTTAGAAATGGGTTAGAAATAAGTTAAAATGGGTTAAAAATGGGCTTAAGATGTTCCAGCGGGGACACCTTGTAATTGCGCGGCAGGGTGGCGCTGTGCGAGGCGAACGGGCCGTCCTGGAAAGGGTTAAAAGGGTTAGAAATGGGTTAGAAATGGGTGTTTAAACGGTTGAAAAGGGTTAAAATGGGTTTAAAATGGCTTAAAATTGGTTAAAAATGGGCTGAAGATGTTCCAGCGGGGACACCTTGCAATTGCGGCGCAAGGTGGCGCTGTGCGAGGCGAACGGGGCCGTCCTGGAAAGGGTTAAAAGGGTTAAAAATGGGTTAAAATGAGTTAAAAATGGGCTTAAGATGTTCCAGCGGGGACACCTTGTAATTGCGCCGCAAGGTGGCGCTGTGCGAGGCGAACGGGCCGTCCTGGAAAGGGTTAAAAGGGTTAGAAATGGGTTAAAATGGGTTAGAAATGGGTTAAAATGGGTTAAAATGGGCTTAAGATGTTCCAGCGGGGACACCTTGTAATTGCGCGGCAGGGTGGCGCTGTGCGAGGCGAAGGGGCCATCCTGGAAAGGGTTAAATGGGTTAGGAATGGGTTTAAAAATGGGCTAGAAATGGGCTAAAAATGGGTGTTTAAAGGGTTAAAAATGGGTTAAAAATGGGCTTAAGATGTTCCAGCGGAGACACCTTGTAATTGCGCCGCAAGGTGGCGCTGTGCGAGGCGAACGGGCCGTCCTGGAAAGGGTTAAAAACGGGTTTAAAATGGGTTAAAAATGGGTTAAAATGGCTAAAATGGGTTAAAAATGGGCTTAAGATGTTCCAGCGGGGACACCTTGTAATTGCGCGGCAGGGTGGCGCTGTGCGAGGCGAACGGGCCGTCCTGGAAAGGGTTAAACATGGGTTAGAAATGGGTTAAAATGGGTTAAAAATGGGTTAAAAATGGGCTTAAGATGTTCCAGCGGGGACACCTTGTAATTGCGCCGCAGGGTGGCGCTGTGCGAGGTGAACGGGCCGTCCTGGAAAGGGTTAGAAATGGGTTAGAAATGGGTTAAAATGGGTTAGAAATGGGTTAAAATGGGTTAAAAATGGGCTGAAGATGTTCCAGCGGGGACACCCTGTAATTGCGCGGCAGGGTGGCGCTGTGCGAGGCGAACGGGCCGTCCTGGAAAGGGTTAAATGGCTTAGAAATGGGTTAAAAATGGGTGTTTAAAGGGTTAAAATGGGTTAAAAATGGGCTTAAGATGTTCCAGCGGGGACACCTCGTAATTGCGCGCAGGGTGGCGCTGTGCGAGGCGAACGGGCCGTCCTGGAAAGGGTTAAAAATGGTTTAAAATGGGTGTTTAAAGGGTTAAAAATGGGCTTAAGATGTTCCAGCGAGGACACCTTGTAATTGCGCCGCAAGGTGGCGCTGTGCGAGGCAAAGGGGCCGTCCTGGAAAGGGTTAAACATGGGTTAGAAATGGGTTAAAAATGGGTTTTAGAAGGGTGAAAATGGGTTTTAGAAGGTTAAAAATGGGTTAAAAATTGGGTTAAAAGGGGTTTTAACAGAGTTTAATAGGGGGTTTAAAGGGTTAAAAGGTTTTTTTTGGGGGGTGTTTTAGGGTTTGGCCCCCCAAGTCCGGGCTCACCTTGCCGGAGTCCAGGCTGGATTCCCTCCAGAGCCCCAGCGAGGGCCGGGCCGGGGGCTCGGGGGTCCCTGGGGGGGACACGGGGGGCATTGAGGGTGGGGGGGGGCTTGGGAGACCCCTCCCCAAAAGGTTTGAGCCCAAAAAAGACCCAGAGTTCCCCCCGAAAAAAATCCTAAATTTCCTCTTCAAACTAAAGAACCCCCTCCCCATCCTAAACCCCCCCCCCAAAAAAAGCCCAAATCACCCCCAAAAAAAAAGCCCTAAAGCCCCTCAAAAACCCATAAACTCCATCAGGTGCCACCCCCCCGATGTCCCCAAATGTCCCCCAGTGTCCCCATACTCCCCCAAATGTCCCCCAGTGTCCCCAGACTCCCCCAAATCCCCTTCCTCACCCCCAAGACCCCCAAAAAAGCCCCAAACTCCCCCAAAATCCCCTGCAAACCCCCATGAAACCCCACCAGGTGCCACCCCCCGATGTCCCCCCGGTGTCCCCCCGGTGCCCCCGGTGTCCCCACTGTTCCCAGCCCCCTCTCACGCTCGTAGCCCCCCGGTTTTTTCTCGTAGGCCACGTCCAGGTCGGACTCGTTCCAGCTCCGGTGCGGGCGCCGCTTGAGGCCCAGGTCATCTGGGGAGACACGGGACAGGCTTGGGGACAGGGGTGGGGACATGAGGACACGGGGACAGTGATGGGGACACGGGGACAGGGTTGGGGACAGGGCTGGGGACATGGGGACACGGGGACAGTGACGGGGACACGGGACAGGGTTGGGGACAGTGATGGGAACACGGGGACAGGGTTGGGGACACGGGGGACAGTGATGGGGACAGGGTTGGGGACACGGGGACAGTGATGGGGACATGGGGACAGGGGTGGGGACATGGGGACAGGGTTGGGGACACGGGGACAGGGTTGGGGGACAGGGTTGGGGACATGGGGACACGGGGACAGTGATGGGGACATGGGGACAGCGTTCGGGACACGGGGACAGGGGTGGGGACACCGGGACAGTGATGGGGACAGTGATGGGGACACGGGGACAGGGGTGGGGACACGGGGACAGTGATGGGGACACGGGGACAGGGTTGGGGACAATGATGGGGACACGGGGACAGGGTTGGGAACACGGGGACAGGGTTGGGGACACAGGGACACGGGGACAATGATGGGGACACGGGGACAGGGTTGGGGATAGGGATGGGGACACGGGGACAGTGATGGGGACAGGGTTGGGGACACAGGGACAGCGTTGGGGACACGGGGACAGTGATAGGGACAGGGGGACACGGGGACAGTGATGGGGACACAGGGACAGGGGTGGGGACACGGGAACAGGGTTGGGGACAGGGTTGGGGACAGGGTTGGGGACATGGGGACAGTGATGGGGACATGGGGACAGTGATGGGGACATGGGGACAGGGTTGGGGCACCCTGGGGACAGTGATGGGGACACAGGGACAGGGTTGGGGACACGGGGGACAGCAATCGGGAGAGCCCAGGAGAGGCTGGGGACAGACAGGAGGGGTTGGGGACACAGGGACAGAGTTGGGGACAGTGATGGGGACAGGGCTGAGGACACGGGGACAGCATTGGGGACATGGGGACAGCACTGGGGACACCTCAGGATGGGTTGGGGACAGCCCGGGATCATTTAGGGACACCCTGAGTGGCCCAAATCCCCCCAGCACAGACCAGCTCTGTCCTCACCGTGTCCCCCCCTCAGTGTCCCCCCCATATCTCCCCCTTTATCCCCTCCATGTCCCCCTCTCTGTCCCCCCATCAGTGTCCCACCCTTTGTCCCCTCCATGTCCCCCCCTTATCTTCCCCCTTATCCCCCCCTTATCTTCCCCCTTATCTCCCCCCTTTGTCCCCCATGTCCCCCCCCATGTCCCCCTTATCTTCCCTTTTATCTCCCCCCTTTGTCCTCCATATCA
>NW_027428370.1:75000-77500 GCF_047830755.1 Zonotrichia albicollis | reverse complement strand
GAAATTGGGGATAAAAGGGGTGGAATTCCATGGAAATTGTGCCAAGAATTATGCCAAGTTGAAGCCCATTTTCATCTGAATTCTAATAGGACAAAGTCTGTGTTAGACTCTGTTTTGCAGAGCTTACCCTAACCCTAACCCTAACCCTAACCCTAACCCTATCCCTAACCTAACCCTAACCCTAACCCTAACCTAACCCTAACCCTAACCCTAACCCTAACCCTAACCCTAACCCTAACCCTAACCCTAACCCAACCCCTAACCAGTGCAGCAAGGAATGAATGTGGATGAAAGGGTGGAATTCCATGGAAATTGTGGATAAAAGGGGTGGAATTCCATGGAAATTGGGGATAAAAGGGGTGGAATTCCATGGAAATTGTGGATAAAAGGGTTGAATTCCATGGAAATTGGGGATAAAAGGGGTGGAATTCCATGGAAATTGTGCCAAGAATTATGCCAAGTTGAAGCCCATTTTCATCTGAATTCTAATAGGACAAAGTCTGTGTTAGCCTCTGTTTTGCAGAGCTTACCCTAACCCTAACCGTAACCCTAACCCTAACCCTAACCCTAACCCTAACCCTAACCCTAGCCCTAACCCTAACCCTAACCTAACCCTAACCCTAACCCTAACCTAACCCTAACCCAAACCCTAACCCTATCCCTAACCTAACCCTAACCCTAACCCTAACCTAACCCTAACCCTAACCCTAACCCTAACCCTAACCCTAAACCCAACCCCTAACCAGTGCAGCAAGGAATGAATGTGGATGAAAGGGTGGAATTCCATGGAAATTGTGGATAAAAGGGGTGGAATTCCATGGAAATTGGGGATAAAAGGGGTGGAATTCCATGGAAATTGGGGATAAAAGGGTGGAATTCCATGGAAATTGGGGATAAAAGGGGTGGAATTCCATGGAAATTGTGCCAAGAATTATGCCAAGTTGAAGCCCATTTTCATCTGAATTCTAATAGGACAAAGTCTGTGTTAGCCTCTGTTTTGCAGAGCTTACCCTAACCCTACACGTAACCCTAACCGTAACCCTAACCCTAACCCTAACCCTAACCCTAACCCTAACCCTAACCCTAACCCTAACCCTAACCCTAACCCTAACCTAACCCTAACCCTAACCCTAACCCTATCCCTAACCTAACCCTAACCCTAACCCTAACCTAACCGTAACCCTAACCCTAACCCTAACCCTAACCCTAAACCCAACCCCTAACCAGTGCAGCAAGGAATGAATGTGGATGAAAGGGTGGAATTCCATGGAAATTGTGGATAAAAGGGGTGGAATTCCATGGAAATTGGGGATAAAAGGGGTGGAATTCCATGGAAATTGTGGATAAAAGGGTGGAATTCCATGGAAATTGGGGATAAAAGGGGTGGAATTCCATGGAAATTGTGCCAAGAATTATGCCAAGTTGAAGCCCATTTTCATCTGAATTCTAATAGGACAAAGTCTGTGTTAGCCTCTGTTTTGCAGAGCTTACCCTAACCCTAACCCTAACCCTAACCCTAACCCTAACCCTAACCCTAACCCTAACCCTAACCCTAACCCTATCCCTAACCTAACCCTAACCCTAACCCTAACCTAACCCTAACCCTAACCCTAACCCTCTCCCTAACCTAACCCTAACCCTAACCTAAGCCTAACCCTAACCCTAACCCTAACCCTAACCCTAACCCTAACCCTAAACCCAACCCCTAACCAGTGCAGCAAGGAATGAATGTGGATGAAAGGGTGGAATTCCATGGAAATTGTGGATAAAAGGGGTGGAATTCCATGGAAATTGGGGAAAAAGGGGTGGAATTCCATGGAAATTGTGGATAAAAGGGTGGAATTCCATGGAAATTGGGGATAAAAGGGGTGGAATTCCATGGAAATTGTGCCAAGAATTATGCCAAGTTGAAGCCCATTTTCATCTGAATTCTAATAGGACAAAGTCTGTGTTAGACTCTGTTTTGCAGAGCTTACCCTAACCCTAACCCTAACCCTAACCCTAACCCTATCCCTAACCTAACCCTAACCCTAACCCTAACCTAACCCTAACCCTAACCCTAACCCTAACCCTAACCCTAACCCTAACCCTAACCCTAAACCCAACCCCTAACCAGTGCAGCAAGGAATGAATGTGGATGAAAGGGTGGAATTCCATGGAAATTGTGGATAAAAGGGGTGGAATTCCATGGAAATTGGGGATAAAAGGGGTGGAATTCCATGGAAATTGTGGATAAAAGGGTTGAATTCCATGGAAATTGGGGATAAAAGGGGTGGAATTCCATGGAAATTGTGCCAAGAATTATGCCAAGTTGAAGCCCATTTTCATCTGAATTCTAATAGGACAAAGTCTGTGTTAGCCTCTGTTTTGCAGAGCTTACCCTAACCCTAACCCTAACCCTAACCCTAACCCTAACCCTAACCCTAACCCTATCCCTAACCTAACCCTAACCCTAACCCTAACCTAACCCTAACCCTAACCCTAACCCTATCCCTAACCT
>NW_027428370.1:65000-67500 GCF_047830755.1 Zonotrichia albicollis | reverse complement strand
GTTAGACTCTGTTTTGCAGAGCTTACCCTAACCCTAACCCTAACCCTAACCCTAACCCTAACCCTAACCTAACCCTAACCCTAACCCTAACCTAACCCTAACCCTAACCCTAACCCTAACCCTAACCCTAAACCCAACCCCTAACCAGTGCAGCAAGGAATGAATGTGGATGAAAGGGTGGAATTCCATGGAAATTGTGGATAAAAGGGGTGGAATTCCATGGAAATTGGGGAAAAAGGGGTGGAATTCCATGGAAATTGTGGATAAAAGGGTGGAATTCCATGGAAATTGGGGATAAAAGGGGTGGAATTCCATGGAAATTGTGCCAAGAATTATGCCAAGTTGAAGACCATTTTAATCTGAATTCTAATAGGACAAAGTCTGTGTTAGCCTCTGTTTTGCAGAGCTTACCCTAACCCTAACCGTAACCCTAACCGTAACCCTAACCGTAACCCTAACCGTAACCCTAACCGTAACCCTAACCGTAACCGTAACCCTAACCCTACCCTAACCCTAACCCTAACCCTAAACCTAAACCTAACCCTAACCCTAACCCTAACCCTAACCCTAACCCTAACCTAACCCTAACCCTAACCCTAACCTAACCCTAACCCTAACCCTAACCCTAACCCTAACCCTAAACCCAACCCCTAACCAGTGCAGCAAGGAATGAATGTGGATGAAAGGGTGGAATTCCATGGAAATTGTGGATAAAAGGGGTGGAATTCCATGGAAATTGGGGATAAAAGGGGTGGAATTCCATGGAAATTGTGGATAAAAGGGTGGAATTCCATGGAAATTGGGGATAAAAGGGGTGGAATTCCATGGAAATTGTGCCAAGAATTATGCCAAGTTGAAGCCCATTTTCATCTGAATTCTAATAGGAAAAAGTCTGTGTTAGCCTCTGTTTTGCAGAGCTTACCCTAACCCTAACCCTAACCCTAACCCTAACCCTAACCCTAACCCTAACCCTATCCCTAACCTAACCCTAACCCTAACCCTAACCTAACCCTAACCCTAACCCTAACCCTAACCCTAACCCTAACCCTAACCCTAAACCCAACCCCTAACCAGTGCAGCAAGGAATGAATGTGGATGAAAGGGTGGAATTCCATGGAAATTGTGGATAAAAGGGGTGGAATTCCATGGAAATTGGGGATAAAAGGGGTGGAATTCCATGGAAATTGTGGATAAAAGGGTGGAATTCCATGGAAATTGGGGATAAAAGGGGTGGAATTCCATGGAAATTGTGCCAAGAATTATGCCAAGTTGAAGCCCATTTTCATCTGAATTCTAATAGGACAAAGTCTGTGTTAGCCTCTGTTTTGCAGAGCTTACCCTAACCCTAACCCTAACCCTAACCCTAACCCTAACCCTAACCCTAACCCTATCCCTAACCTAACCCTAACCCTAACCCTAACCTAACCCTAACCCTAACCCTAACCCTATCCCTAACCTAACCCTAACCCTAACCCTAACCTAACCCTAACCCTAACCCTAACCCTAACCCTAACCCTAAACCCAACCCCTAACCAGTGCAGCAAGGAATGAATGTGGATGAAAGGGTGGAATTCCATGGAAATTGTGGATAAAAGGGGTGGAATTCCATGGAAATTGGGGATAAAAGGGGTGGAATTCCATGGAAATTGTGGATAAAAGGGTGGAATTCCATGGAAATTGGGGATAAAAGGGGTGGAATTCTGGAAATTGGGGATAAAAGGGGTGGAATTCCATGGAAATTGTGCCAAGAATTATGCCAAGTTGAAGCCCATTTTCATCTGAATTCTAATAGGACAAAGTCTGTGTTAGACTCTGTTTTGCAGAGCTTACCCTAACCCTAACCCTAACCCTAACCCTAACCCTAACCCTAACCTAACCCTAACCCTAACCCTAACCTAACCCTAACCCTAACCCTAACCCTAACCCTAACCCTAACCCTAAACCCAACCCCTAACCAGTGCAGCAAGGAATGAATGTGGATGAAAGGGTGGAATTCCATGGAAATTGTGGATAAAAGGGGTGGAATTCCATGGAAATTGGGGAAAAAGGGGTGGAATTCCATGGAAATTGTGGATAAAAGGGTGGAATTCCATGGAAATTGGGGATAAAAGGGGTGGAATTCCATGGAAATTGTGCCAAGAATTATGCCAAGTTGAAGCCCATTTTCATCTGAATTCTAATAGGACAAAGTGTGTGTTAGCCTCTGTTTTGCAGAGCTTACCCTAACCCTAACCGTAACCCTAACCCTAACCCTAACCCTAACCCTAACCCTAACCCTATCCCTAACCTAACCCTAACCCTAACCCTAACCTAACCCTAACCCTAACCCTAACCCTAACCCTATCCCTAACCTAACCCTAACCTAACCCTAACCTAACCCTAACCCTAACCCTAACCCTAACCCTAACCCTAAACCCAACCCCTAACCAGTGCAGCAAGGAATGAATGTGGATGAAAGGGTGGAATTCCATGGAAATTGTGGATAAAAGGGGTGGAATTC
>NW_027428370.1:35000-37500 GCF_047830755.1 Zonotrichia albicollis | reverse complement strand
CTAACCCTAACCCTAACCCTAAACCCAACCCCTAACCAGTGCAGCAAGGAATGAATGTGGATGAAAGGGTGGAATTCCATGGAAATTGTGGATAAAAGGGGTGGAATTCCATGGAAATTGGGGATAAAAGGGGTGGAATTCCATGGAAATTGCGGATAAAAGGGTGGAATTCCATGGAAATTGGGGATAAAAGGGGTGGAATTCCATGGAAATTGTGCCAAGAATTATGCCAAGTTGAAGCCCATTTTCATCTGAATTCTAATAGGACAAAGTCTGTGTTAGACTCTGTTTTGCAGAGCTTACCCTAACCCTAACCCTAACCCTAACCCTAACCCTATCCCTAACCTAACCCTAACCCTAACCCTAACCTAACCCTAACCCTAACCCTAACCCTAACCCTAACCCTAACCCTAACCCTAAACCCAACCCCTAACCAGTGCAGCAAGGAATGAATGTGGATGAAAGGGTGGAATTCCATGGAAATTGTGGATAAAAGGGGTGGAATTCCATGGAAATTGGGGATAAAAGGGGTGGAATTCCATGGAAATTGTGGATAAAAGGGTTGAATTCCATGGAAATTGGGGATAAAAGGGTGGAATTCCATGGAAATTGTGCCAAGAATTATGCCAAGTTGAAGCCCATTTTCATCTGAATTCTAATAAGACAAAGTCTGTGTTAGCCTCTGTTTTGCAGAGCTTACCCTAACCCTAACCCTAACCCTAACCCTAACCATAACCCTAACCCTAACCCTAACCCTAAACCTAACCCTATCCCTAACCTAACCCTAACCCTAACCCTAACCTAAACCTAACCCTAACCCTAACCCTATCCCTAACCTAACCCTAACCCTAACCCTAACCTAACCCTAACCCTAACCCTAACCCTAACCCTAACCCTAACCCTAATCCTAACCCCTAACCAGTGCAGCAAGGAATGAATGTGGATGAAAGGGTGGAATTCCATGGAAATTGTGGATAAAAGGGGTGGAATTCCATGGAAATTGGGGATAAAAGGGGTGGAATTCCATGGAAATTCTGGATAAAAGGGTGGAATTCCATGGAAATTGGGGATAAAAGGGGTGGAATTCCATGGAAATTGTGCCAAGAATTATGCCAAGTTGAAGCCCATTTTCATCTGAATTCTAATAGGACAAAGTCTGTGTTAGACTCTGTTTTGCAGAGCTTACCCTAACCCTAACCCTAACCCTAACCCTAACCCTAACCTAACCCTAACCCTAACCCTAACCTAACCCTAACCCTAACCCTAACCCTAACCCTAACCCTAACCCTAACCCTAAACCCAACCCCTAACCAGTGCAGCAAGGAATGAATGTGGATGAAAGGGTGGAATTCCATGGAAATTGTGGATAAAAGGGGTGGAATTCCATGGAAATTGGGGATAAAAGGGGTGGAATTCCATGGAAATTGTGGATAAAAGGGTGGAATTCCATGGAAATTGGGGATAAAAGGGGTGGAATTCCATGGAAATTGTGCCAAGAATTATGCCAAGTTGAAGCCCATTTTCATCTGAATTCTAATAGGACAAAGTCTGTGTTAGCCTCTGTTTTGCAGAGCTTACCCTAACCCTAACCCTAACCCTAACACTAACCCTAACCCTAACCCTAACCCTAACCCTATCCCTAACCTAACCCTAACCCTAACCCTAACCTAACCCTAACCCTAACCCTAACCCTAACCCTATCCCTAACCTAACCCTAACCCTAACCCTAACCTAACCCTAACCCTAACCCTAACCCTAACCCTAACCCTAACCCTAAACCCAACCCCTAACCAGTGCAGCAAGGAATGAATGTGGATGAAAGGGTGGAATTCCATGGAAATTGTGGATAAAAGGGGTGGAATTCCATGGAAATTGGCGATAAAAGGGGTGGAATTCCATGGAAATTGTGGATAAAAGGGTGGAATTCCATGGAAATTGGGGATAAAAGGGGTGGAATTCCATGGAAATTGTGCCAAGAATTATGCCAAGTTGAAGCCCATTTTCATCTGAATTCTAATAGGACAAAGTCTGTGTTAGCCTCTGTTTTGCAGAGCTTACCCTAACCCTAACCCTAACCCTAACCCTAACCCTAACCCTAACCCTATCCCTAACCTAACCCTAACCCTAACCCTAACCTAACCCTAACCCTAACCCTAACCCTAACCCTAACCCTAACCCTAACCCTAAACCCAACCCCTAACCAGTGCAGCAAGGAATGAATGTGGATGAAAGGGTGGAATTCCATGGAAATTGTGGATAAAAGGGGTGGAATTCCATGGAAATTGGGGATAAAAGGGGTGGAATTCCATGGAAATTGTGGATAAAAGGGTGGAATTCCATGGAAATTGGGGATAAATGGGGTGGAATTCCATGGAAACTGTGCCAAGAATTATGCCAAGTTGAAGCCCATTTTCATCTGAATTCTAATAGGACAAAGTCTGTGTTAGCCTCTGTTTTGCAGAGCTTACCCTAACCCTAACCCTAACCCTAACCCTAACCC
>NW_027428370.1:17500-27500 GCF_047830755.1 Zonotrichia albicollis | reverse complement strand
GAATTCCATGGAAATTGTGGATAAAAGGGTGGAATTCCATGGAAATTGGAAATAAAAGGGGTGGAATTCCATGGAAATTGTGCCAAGAATTATGCCAAGTTGAAGCCCATTTTCATCTGAATTCTAATAGGACAAAGTCTGTGTTAGCCTCTGTTTTGCAGAGCTTACCCTAACCCTAACCCTAACCCTAACCCTAACCCTAACCCTAACCCTAACCCTAACCCTAACCCTAACCCTAACCCTATCCCTAACCCTAACCCTAACCCTAACCTAACCCTAACCCTAACCCTAACCCTATCCCTAACCTAACCCTAACCCTAACCCTAACCTAACCCTAACCCTAACCCTAACCCTATCCCTAACCTAACCCTAACCCTAACCCTAACCTAACCCTAACCCTAACCCTAACCCTAACCCTAACCCTAACCCTAACCCTAACCCTATCCCTAACCTAACCCTAACCCTAACCCTAACCTAACCCTAACCCTAACCCTAACCCTATCCCTAACCTAACCCTAACCCTAACCCTAACCTAACCCTAACCCTAACCCTAACCCTAACCCTAACCCTAACCCTAACCCTAACCCTAACCCTATCCCTAACCTAACCCTAACCCTAACCCTAACCTAACCCTAACCCTAACCCTAACCCTATCCCTAACCTAACCCTAACCCTAACCCTAACCTAACCCTAACCCTAACCCTAACCCTAACCCTAACCCTAACCCTAACCCTATCCCTAACCTAACCCTAACCCTAACCCTAACCTAACCCTAACCCTAACCCTAACCCTATCCCTAACCTAACCCTAACCCTAACCCTAACCTAACCCTAACCCTAACCCTAACCCTAACCCTAACCCTAAACCCAACCCCCTAACCAGTGCAGCAAGGAATGAATGTGGATGAAAGGGTGGAATTCCATGGAAATTGTGGATAAAAGGGGTGGAATTCCATGGAAATTGGGGATAAAAGGGGTGGAATTCCATGGAAATTGTGGATAAAAGGGTGGAATTCCATGGAAATTGGGGATAAAAGGGGTGGAATTCCATGGAAATTGTGCCAAGAATTATGCCAAGTTGAAGCCCATTTTCATCTGAATTCTAATAGGACAAAGTCTGTGTTAGCCTCTGTTTTGCAGAGCTTACCCTAACCCTAACCCTAACCCTAACCCTAACCCTAACCCTAACCCTAACCCTATCCCTAACCTAACCCTAACCCTAACCCTAACCTAACCCTAACCCTAACCCTAACCCTAACCCTAACCCTAACCCTAACCCTAAACCCAACCCCTAACCAGTGCAGCAAGGAATGAATGTGGATGAAAGGGTGGAATTCCATGGAAATTGTGGATAAAAGGGGTGGAATTCCATGGAAATTGGGGATAAAAGGGGTGGAATTCCATGGAAATTGTGGATAAAAGGGTGGAATTCCATGGAAATTGGGGATAAAAGGGGTGGAATTCCATGGAAACTGTGCCAAGAATTATGCCAAGTTGAAGCCCATTTTCATCTGAATTCTAATAGGACAAAGTCTGTGTTAGCCTCTGTTTTGCAGAGCTTACCCTAACCCTAACCCTAACCCTAACCCTAACCCTAACCCTAACCCTAACCCTAACCCTAACCCTAACCCTAACCCTAACCCTAACCCTAACCCTAACCCTAACCTAACCCTAACCCTAACCCTAACCCTATCCCTAACCTAACCCTAACCCTAACCCTAACCTAACCCTAACCCTAACCCTAACCCTAACCCTAACCTAACCCTAACCCTAACCCTAACCCTAACCCTAACCCTAACCCTAACCCTAACCCTAAACCCAACCCCTAACCAGTGCAGCAAGGAATGAATGTGGATGAAAGGGTGGAATTCCATGGAAATTGTGGATAAAAGGGGTGGAATTCCATGGAAATTGGGGATAAAAGGGGTGGAATTCCATGGAAATTCTGGATAAAAGGGTGGAATTCCATGGAAATTGGGGATAAAAGGGGTGGAATTCCATGGAAATTGTGCCAAGAATTATGCCAAGTTGAAGCCCATTTTCATCTGAATTCTAATAGGACAAAGTCTGTGTTAGGCTCTGTTTTGCAGAGCTTACCCTAACCCTAACCCTAACCCTAACCCTAACCCTAACCCTAACCCTAACCCTAACCCTAACCTAACCCTAACCTAACCCTAACCCTATCCCTAACCTAACCCTAACCCTAACCCTAACCTAACCCTAACCCTAACCCTAACCCTAACCCTAACCCTAACGCTAACCCTATCCCTAACCTAACCCTAACCCTAACCCTAACCTAACCCTAACCCTAACCCTAACCCTATCCCTAACCTAACCCTAACCCTAACCCTAACCTAACCCTAACCCTAACCCTAACCCTAACCCTAACCCTAACCCTAAACCCAACCCCTAACCAGTGCAGCAAGGAATGAATGTGGATGAAAGGGTGGAATTCCATGGAAATTGTGGATAAAAGGGGTGGAATTCCATGGAAATTGGGGATAAAAGGGGTGGAATTCCATGGAAATTGTGGATAAAAGGGTGGAATTCCATGGAAATTGGGGATAAAAGGGGTGGAATTCCATGGAAATTGTGCCAAGAATTATGCCAAGTTGAAGCCCATTTTCATCTGAATTCTAATAGGACAAAGTCTGTGTTAGCCTCTGTTTTGCAGAGCTTACCCTAACCCTAACCCTAACCCTAACCCTAACCCTAACCCTAACCCTAACCCTAACCCTAACCCTATCCCTAACCTAACCCTAACCCTAACCCTAACCTAACCCTAACCCTAACCCTAACCCTAACCCTAACCCTAACCCTAACCCTAACCCTAACCCTAAACCCAACCCCTAACCAGTGCAGCAAGGAATGAATGTGGATGAAAGGGTGGAATTCCATAGAAATTGTGGATAAAAGGGGTGGAATTCCATGGAAATTGGGGATAAAAGGGGTGGAATTCCATGGAAATTGTGGATAAAAGGGTGGAATTCCATGGAAATTGGGGATAAAAGGGGTGGAATTCCATGGAAATTGTGCCAAGAATTATGCCAAGTTGAAGCCCATTTTCATCTGAATTCTAATAGGACAAAGTCTGTGTTAGCCTCTGTTTTGCAGAGCTTACCCTAACCCTAACCGTAACCCTAACCCTAACCCTAACCCTAACCCTAACCCTAACCCTAACCCTAACCCTAACCCTAACCTAACCCTAACCCTAACCCTAACCCTAACCCTAACCCAAACCCTAACCCTATCCCTAACCTAACCCTAACCCTAACCCTAACCTAACCCTAACCCTAACCCTAACCCTAACCCTAACCCTAAACCCAACCCCTAACCAGTGCAGCAAGGAATTAATGTGGATGAAAGGGTGGAATTCCATGGAAATTGTGGATAAAAGGGGTGGAATTCCATGGAAATTGGGGATAAAAGGGGTGGAATTCCATGGAAATTGTGGATAAAAGGGTGGAATTCCATGGAAATTGGGGATAAAAGGGGTGGAATTCCATGGAAATTGTGCCAAGAATTATGCCAAGTTGAAGCCCATTTTCATCTGAATTCTAATAGGACAAAGTCTGTGTTAGCCTCTGTTTTGCAGAGCTTACCCTAACCCTAACCGTAACCCTAACCCTAACCGTAACCCTAACCCTAACCCTAACCCTAACCCTAACCCTAACCCTAACCTAACCCTAACCCTAACCCTAACCTAACCCTAACCCTAACCCTAACCCTATCCCTAACCTAACCCTAACCCTAACCCTAACCTAACCCTAACCCTAACCCTAACCCTAAACCCAACCCCTAACCAGTGCAGCAAGGAATGAATGTGGATGAAAGGGTGGAATTCCATGGAAATTGTGGATAAAAGGGGTGGAATTCCATGGAAATTGGGGATAAAAGGGGTGGAATTCCATGGAAATTGTGGATAAAAGGGTGGAATTCCATGGAAATTGGGGATAAAAGGGGTGGAATTCCATGGAAACTGTGCCAAGAATTATGCCAAGTTGAAGCCCATTTTCATCTGAATTCTAATAGGACAAAGTCTGTGTTAGCCTCTGTTTTGCAGAGCTTACCCTAACCCTAACCGTAACCCTAACCCTAACCCTAACCCTAACCCTAACCCTAACCCTAACCCTAACCCTAACCCTAACCTAACCCTAACCCTAACCCTAACCTAACCCTAACCCAAACCCTAACCCTATCCCTAACCTAACCCTAACCCTAACCCTAACCTAACCCTAACCCTAACCCTAACCCTAACCCTAACCCTAAACCCAACCCCTAACCAGTGCAGCAAGGAATGAATGTGGATGAAAGGGTGGAATTCCATGGAAATTGTGGATAAAAGGGGTGGAATTCCATGGAAATTGGGGATAAAAGGGGTGGAATTCCATGGAAATTGTGGATAAAAGGGTGGAATTCCATGGAAATTGGGGATAAAAGGGGTGGAATTCCATGGAAATTGTGCCAAGAATTATGCCAAGTTGAAGCCCATTTTCATCTGAATTCTAATAGGACAAAGTCTGTGTTAGCCTCTGTTTTGCAGAGCTTACCCTAACCCTAACCGTAACCCTAACCCTAACCGTACCCCTAACCCTAACCCTAACCCTAACCCTAACCCTAACCCTAACCCTAACCTAACCCTAACCCTAACCCTAACCTAACCCTAACCCTAACCCTAACCCTATCCCTAACCTAACCCTAACCCTAACCCTAACCTAACCCTAACCCTAACCCTAACCCTAACCCTAAACCCAACCCCTAACCAGTGCAGCAAGGAATGAATGTGGATGAAAGGGTGGAATTCCATGGAAATTGGGGATAAAAGGGGTGGAATTCCATGGAAATTGTGGATAAAAGGGTGGAATTCCATGGAAATTGGGGATAAAAGGGGTGGAATTCCATGGAAACTGTGCCAAGAATTATGCCAAGTTGAAGCCCATTTTCATCTGAATTCTAATAGGACAAAGTCTGTGTTAGCCTCTGTTTTGCAGAGCTTACCCTAACCCTAACCCTAACCCTAACCCTAACCCTAACCCTAACCCTAACCCTAACCCTAACCCTAACCCTAACCCTAACCCTAACCCTAACGCTAACCCTATCCCTAACCTAACCCTAACCCTAACCCTAACCTAACCCTAACCCTAACCCTAACCCTATCCCTAACCTAACCCTAACCCTAACCCTAACCTAACCCTAACCCTAACCCTAACCCTAACCCTAACCCTAACCCTAAACCCAACCCCTAACCAGTGCAGCAAGGAATGAATGTGGATGAAAGGGTGGAATTCCATGGAAATTGTGGATAAAAGGGGTGGAATTCCATGGAAATTGGGGATAAAAGGGGTGGAATTCCATGGAAATTGTGGATAAAAGGGTGGAATTCCATGGAAATTGGGGATAAAAGGGGTGGAATTCCATGGAAATTGTGCCAAGAATTATGCCAAGTTGAAGCCCATTTTCATCTGAATTCTAATAGGACAAAGTCTGTGTTAGACTCTGTTTTGCAGAGCTTACCCTAACCCTAACCCTAACCCTAACCCTAACCCTAACCCTATCCCTAACCTAACCCTAACCCTAACCCTAACCTAACCCTAACCCTAACCCTAACCCTAACCCTAACCCTAACCCTAAACCCAACCCCTAACCAGTGCAGCAAGGAATGAATGTGGATGAAAGGGTGGAATTCCATGGAAATTGTGGATAAAAGGGGTGGAATTCCATGGAAATTAGGGATAAAAGGGGTGGAATTCCATGGAAATTGTGGATAAAAGGGTTGAATTCCATGGAAATTGGGGATAAAAGGGGTGGAATTCCATGGAAATTGTGCCAAGAATTATGCCAAGTTGAAGCCCATTTTCATCTGAATTCTAATAGGACAAAGTCTGTGTTAGCCTCTGTTTTGCAGAGCTTACCCTAACCCTAACCCTAACCCTAACCTAACCCTAACCCTAACCCTAACCCTATCCCTAACCTAACCCTAACCCTAACCCTAACCTAACCCTAACCCTAACCCTAACCTAACCCTAACCCTAACCCTAACCCTAACCCTAACCCTAACCCTAAACCCAACCCCTAACCAGTGCAGCAAGGAATGAATGTGGATGAAAGGGTGGAATTCCATGGAAATTGTGGATAAAAGGGGTGGAATTCCATGGAAATTGGGGATAAAAGGGGTGGAATTCCATGGAAATTGTGGATAAAAGGGTGGAATTCCATGGAAATTGGGGATAAAAGGGGTGGAATTCCATGGAAATTGTGCCAAGAATTATGCCAAGTTGAAGCCCATTTTCATCTGAACTCTAATAGGACAAAGTCTGTGTTAGACTCTGTTTTGCAGAGCTTACCCTAACCCTAACCCTAACCCTAACCCTAACCCTAACCCTATCCCTAACCTAACCCTAACCCTAACCCTAACCTAACCCTAACCCTAACCCTAACCCTAACCCTAACCCTAACCCTAACCCTAACCCTAAACCCAACCCCTAACCAGTGCAGCAAGGAATGAATGTGGATGAAAGGGTGGAATTCCATGGAAATTGTGGATAAAAGGGGTGGAATTCCATGGAAATTGGGGATAAAAGGGGTGGAATTCCATGGAAATTGTGGATAAAAGGGTGGAATTCCATGGAAATTGGGGATAAAAGGGGTGGAATTCCATGGAAATTGTGCCAAGAATTATGCCAAGTTGAAGCCCATTTTCATCTGAATTCTAATAGGACAAAGTCTGTGTTAGCCTCTGTTTTGCAGAGCTTACCCTAACCCTAACCCTAACCCTAACCCTAACCCTAACCCTAACCCTAACCCTAACCCTAACCCTATCCCTAACCTAACCCTAACCCTAACCCTAACCTAACCCTAACCCTAACCCTAACCCTAACCCTAACCCTAACCCTAACCCTAACCCTAAACCCAACCCCTAACCAGTGCAGCAAGGAATGAATGTGGATGAAAGGGTGGAATTCCATGGAAATTGTGGATAAAAGGGGTGGAATTCCATGGAAATTGGGGATAAAAGGGGTGGAATTCCATGGAAATTGTGGATAAAAGGGTGGAATTCCATGGAAATTGGGGATAAAAGGGGTGGAATTCCATGGAAATTGTGCCAAGAATTATGCCAAGTTGAAGCCCATTTTCATCTGAATTCTAATAGGACAAAGTCTGTGTTAGCCTCTGTTTTGCAGAGCTTACCCTAACCCTAACCGTAACCGTAACCCTAACCGTAACCGTAACCCTAACCCTAACCCTAACCCTAACCCTAACCCTAACCCTAACCTAACCCTAACCCTAACCCTAACCTAACCCTAACCCAAACCCTAACCCTATCCCTAACCTAACCCTAACCCTACCCCTAACCTAACCCTAACCCTAACCCTAACCCTAACCCTAACCCTAAACCCAACCCCTAACCAGTGCAGCAAGGAATGAATGTGGATGAAAGGGTGGAATTCCATGGAAATTGTGGATAAAAGGGGTGGAATTCCATGGAAATTGGGGATAAAAGGGGTGGAATTCCATGGAAATTGTGGATAAAAGGGTGGAATTCCATGGAAATTGGGGATAAAAGGGGTGGAATTCCATGGAAATTGTGCCAAGAATTATGCCAAGTTGAAGCCCATTTTCATCTGAATTCTAATAGGACAAAGTCTGTGTTAGCCTCTGTTTTGCAGAGCTTACCCTAACCCTAACCGTAACCCTAACCCTAACCCTAACCCTAACCCTAACCCTAACCCTAACCCTAACCCTAACCCTAACCTAACCCTAACCCTAACCCTAACCTAACCCTAACCCTAACCCTAACCCTATCCCTAACCTAACCCTAACCCTAACCCTAACCTAACCCTAACCCTAACCCTAACCCTAACCCTAACCCTAAACCCAACCCCTAACCAGTGCAGCAAGGAATGAATGTGGATGAAAGGGTGGAATTCCATGGAAATTGTGGATAAAAGGGGTGGAATTCCATGGAAATTGGGGATAAAAGGGGTGGAATTCCATGGAAATTGTGGATAAAAGGGTGGAATTCCATGGAAATTGGGGATAAAAGGGGTGGAATTCCATGGAAATTGTGCCAAGAATTATGCCAAGTTGAAGCCCATTTTCATCTGAATTCTAATAGGACAAAGTCTGTGTTAGCCTCTGTTTTGCAGAGCTTACCCTAACCCTAACCCTAACCTTAACCCTAACCCTAACCCTAACCCTAACCCTAACCCTAACCCTAACCCTAACCCTAACCCTAACCCTAACCTAACCCTAACCCTAACCCTAACCTAACCCTAACCCTAACCCTAACCTAACCCTAACCCTAACCCTAACCCTAACCCTAACCCTAACCCTAACCTAACCCTAACCCTAACCCTAACCCTAACCCTAACCCTAAACCCAACCCCTAACCAGTGCAGCAAGGAATGAATGTGGATGAAAGGGTGGAATTCCATGGAAATTGTGGATAAAAGGGGTGGAATTCCATGGAAATTGGGGATAAAAGGGGTGGAATTCCATGGAAATTGTGGATAAAAGGGTGGAATTCCATGGAAATTGGGGATAAAAGGGGTGGAATTCCATGGAAATTGTGCCAAGAATTATGCCAAGTTGAAGCCCATTTTCATCTGAACTCTAATAGGACAAAGTCTGTGTTAGACTCTGTTTTGCAGAGCTTACCCTAACCCTAACCCTAACCCTAACCCTAACCCTAACCCTATCCCTAACCTAACCCTAACCCTAACCCTAACCTAACCCTAACCCTAACCCTAACCCTAACCCTAACCCTAACCCTAACCCTAACCCTAAACCCAACCCCTAACCAGTGCAGCAAGGAATGAATGTGGATGAAAGGGTGGAATTCCATGGAAATTGTGGATAAAAGGGGTGGAATTCCATGGAAATTGGGGATAAAAGGGGTGGAATTCCATGGAAATTGTGGATAAAAGGGTGGAATTCCATGGAAATTGGGGATAAAAGGGGTGGAATTCCATGGAAATTGTGCCAAGAATTATGCCAAGTTGAAGCCCATTTTCATCTGAATTCTAATAGGACAAAGTCTGTGTTAGCCTCTGTTTTGCAGAGCTTACCCTAACCCTAACCCTAACCCTAACCCTAACCCTAACCCTAACCCTAACCCTAACCCTAACCCTATCCCTAACCTAACCCTAACCCTAACCCTAACCTAACCCTAACCCTAACCCTAACCCTAACCCTAACCCTAACCCTAACCCTAACCCTAAACCCAACCCCTAACCAGTGCAGCAAGGAATGAATGTGGATGAAAGGGTGGAATTCCATGGAAATTGTGGATAAAAGGGGTGGAATTCCATGGAAATTGGGGATAAAAGGGGTGGAATTCCATGGAAATTGTGGATAAAAGGGTGGAATTCCATGGAAATTGGGGATAAAAGGGGTGGAATTCCATGGAAATTGTGCCAAGAATTATGCCAAGTTGAAGCCCATTTTCATCTGAATTCTAATAGGACAAAGTCTGTGTTAGCCTCTGTTTTGCAGAGCTTACCCTAACCCTAACCGTAACCGTAACCCTAACCGTAACCGTAACCCTAACCCTAACCCTAACCCTAACCCTAACCCTAACCCTAACCTAACCCTAACCCTAACCCTAACCTAACCCTAACCCAAAACCCTAACCCTATCCCTAACCTAACCCTAACCCTACCCCTAACCTAACCCTAACCCTAACCCTAACCCTAACCCTAACCCTAAACCCAACCCCTAACCAGTGCAGCAAGGAATGAATGTGGATGAAAGGGTGGAATTCCATGGAAATTGTGGATAAAAGGGGTGGAATTCCATGGAAATTGGGGATAAAAGGGGTGGAATTCCATGGAAATTGTGGATAAAAGGGTGGAATTCCATGGAAATTGGGGATAAAAGGGGTGGAATTCCATGGAAATTGTGCCAAGAATTATGCCAAGTTGAAGCCCATTTTCATCTGAATTCTAATAGGACAAAGTCTGTGTTAGCCTCTGTTTTGCAGAGCTTACCCTAACCCTAAC
>NW_027428370.1:0-10000 GCF_047830755.1 Zonotrichia albicollis | reverse complement strand
ACCCTAACCCTAACCTAACCCTAACCCAAACCCTAACCCTATCCCTAACCTAACCCTAACCCTAACCCTAACCTAACCCTAACCTTAACCCTAACCCTAACCCTAACCCTAAACCCAACCCCTAACCAGTGCAGCAAGGAATGAATGTGGATGAAAGGGTGGAATTCCATGGAAATTGTGGATAAAAGGGGTGGAATTCCATGGAAATTGGGGATAAAAGGGGTGGAATTCCATGGAAATTGGGGATAAAAGGGGTGGAATTCCATGGAAATTGTGCCAAGAATTATGCCAAGTTGAAGCCCATTTTCATCTGAATTCTAATAGGACAAAGTCTGTGTTAGCCTCTGTTTTGCAGAGCTTACCCTAACCCTACCCGTAACCCTAACCGTAACCCTAACCCTAACCCTAACCCTAACCCTAACCCTAACCCTAACCTAACCCTAACCCTAACCCTAACCTAACCCTAACCCTAACCCTAACCCTATCCCTAACCTAACCCTAACCCTAACCCTAACCTAACCCTAACCCTAACCCTAACCCTAACCCTATCCCTAACCAAACCCTAGCCCTAACCTAACCCTAACCCTAACCCTAACCCTAACCCTAACCCTAACCCTAAACCCAACCCCTAACCAGTGCAGCAAGGAATGAATGTGGATGAAAGGGTGGAATTCCATGGAAATTGTGGATAAAAGGGGTGGAATTCCATGGAAATTGGGGATAAAAGGGGTGGAATTCCATGGAAATTGCGGATAAAAGGGTGGAATTCCATGGAAATTGGGGATAAAAGGGGTGGAATTCCATGGAAATTGTGCCAAGAATTATGCCAAGTTGAAGCCCATTTTCATCTGAATTCTAATAGGACAAAGTCTGTGTTAGACTCTGTTTTGCAGAGCTTACCCTAACCCTAACCCTAACCCTAACCCTAACCCTATCCCTAACCTAACCCTAACCCTAACCCTAACCTAACCCTAACCCTAACCCTAACCCTAACCCTAACCCTAACCCTAACCCTAAACCCAACCCCTAACCAGTGCAGCAAGGAATGAATGTGGATGAAAGGGTGGAATTCCATGGAAATTGTGGATAAAAGGGGTGGAATTCCATGGAAATTGGGGATAAAAGGGTGGAATTCCATGGAAATTGTGGATAAAAGGGTTGAATTCCATGGAAATTGGGGATAAAAGGGTGGAATTCCATGGAAATTGTGCCAAGAATTATGCCAAGTTGAAGCCCATTTTCATCTGAATTCTAATAAGACAAAGTCTGTGTTAGCCTCTGTTTTGCAGAGCTTACCCTAACCCTAACCCTAACCCTAACCCTAACCATAACCCTAACCCTAACCCTAACCCTAAACCTAACCCTATCCCTAACCTAACCCTAACCCTAACCCTAACCTAACCCTAACCCTAACCCTAACCCTATCCCTAACCTAACCCTAACCCTAACCCTAACCTAACCCTAACCCTAACCCTAACCCTAACCCTAACCCTAACCCTAATCCTAACCCCTAACCAGTGCAGCAAGGAATGAATGTGGATGAAAGGGTGGAATTCCATGGAAATTGTGGATAAAAGGGGTGGAATTCCATGGAAATTGGGGATAAAAGGGGTGGAATTCCATGGAAATTCTGGATAAAAGGGTGGAATTCCATGGAAATTGGGGATAAAAGGGGTGGAATTCCATGGAAATTGTGCCAAGAATTATGCCAAGTTGAAGCCCATTTTCATCTGAATTCTAATAGGACAAAGTCTGTGTTAGACTCTGTTTTGCAGAGCTTACCCTAACCCTAACCCTAACCCTAACCCTAACCCTAACCTAACCCTAACCCTAACCCTAACCTAACCCTAACCCTAACCCTAACCCTAACCCTAACCCTAACCCTAACCCTAAACCCAACCCCTAACCAGTGCAGCAAGGAATGAATGTGGATGAAAGGGTGGAATTCCATGGAAATTGTGGATAAAAGGGGTGGAATTCCATGGAAATTGGGGATAAAAGGGGTGGAATTCCATGGAAATTGTGGATAAAAGGGTGGAATTCCATGGAAATTGGGGATAAAAGGGGTGGAATTCCATGGAAATTGTGCCAAGAATTATGCCAAGTTGAAGCCCATTTTCATCTGAATTCTAATAGGACAAAGTCTGTGTTAGCCTCTGTTTTGCAGAGCTTACCCTAACCCTAACCCTAACCCTAACACTAACCCTAACCCTAACCCTAACCCTAACCCTATCCCTAACCTAACCCTAACCCTAACCCTAACCTAACCCTAACCCTAACCCTAACCCTAACCCTATCCCTAACCTAACCCTAACCCTAACCCTAACCTAACCCTAACCCTAACCCTAACCCTAACCCTAACCCTAAACCCAACCCCTAACCAGTGCAGCAAGGAATGAATGTGGATGAAAGGGTGGAATTCCATGGAAATTGTGGATAAAAGGGGTGGAATTCCATGGAAATTGGCGATAAAAGGGGTGGAATTCCATGGAAATTGTGGATAAAAGGGTGGAATTCCATGGAAATTGGGGATAAAAGGGGTGGAATTCCATGGAAATTGTGCCAAGAATTATGCCAAGTTGAAGCCCATTTTCATCTGAATTCTAATAGGACAAAGTCTGTGTTAGCCTCTGTTTTGCAGAGCTTACCCTAACCCTAACCCTAACCCTAACCCTAACCCTAACCCTAACCCTATCCCTAACCTAACCCTAACCCTAACCCTAACCCTAACCCTAACCCTAACCCTAACCCTAACCCTAACCCTAAACCCAACCCCTAACCAGTGCAGCAAGGAATGAATGTGGATGAAAGGGTGGAATTCCATGGAAATTGTGGATAAAAGGGGTGGAATTCCATGGAAATTGGGGATAAAAGGGGTGGAATTCCATGGAAATTGTGGATAAAAGGGTGGAATTCCATGGAAATTGGGGATAAATGGGGTGGAATTCCATGGAAACTGTGCCAAGAATTATGCCAAGTTGAAGCCCATTTTCATCTGAATTCTAATAGGACAAAGTCTGTGTGTAGCCTCTGGTTTGCAGAGCTTACCCTAACCCTAACCCGTAACCCTTACCCGTAACCCTAACCGTAACCCTAACAGCTAAGCCTTAACCCGTAACCCGTAACGCTAACCTAACCCTAACTCCTATCCCTAACCTAACCCTAACCCTAACCCTAACCTAACCCTAACCCTAACCCTAACCCTATCCCTAACCTAACCCTAACCCGTACCCTAACCTAACCCTAACCCTAACCCTAACCCTAACCCTAACCCTAACCCTAACCCTAACCCTATCCCTAACCTAACCCTAACCCTAACCCTAACCTAACCCTAACCCTAACCCTAACCCTAACCCTAACCCTAACCCTAACCCTATCCCTAACCTAACCCTAACCCTAACCCTAACCTAACCCTAACCCTAACCCTAACCCTATCCCTAACCTAACCCTAACCCTAACCCTAACCTAACCCTAACCCTAACCCTAACCCTAACCCTAACCCTAAACCCAACCCCTAACCAGTGCAGCAAGGAATGAATGTGGATGAAAGGGTGGAATTCCATGGAAATTGTGGATAAAAGGGGTGGAATTCCATGGAAAATTGGGGATAAAAGGGTGGAATTCCATGGAAATTGGGGATAAAAGGGGTGGAATTCCATGGAAATTGTGCCAAGAATTATGCCAAGTTGAAGCCCATTTTCATCTGAATTCTAATAGGACAAAGTCTGTGTTAGCCTCTGTTTTGCAGAGCTTACCCTAACCCTAACCGTAACCCTAACCCTAACCCTAACCCTAACCCTAACCCTAACCTAACCCTAACCCTAACCCTAACCCTAACCCTAACCCTAACCCTAACCCTAAACCCAACCCTAACCAGTGCAGCAAGGAATGAATGTGGATGAAAGGGTGGAATTCCATGGAAATTGTGGATAAAAGGGGTGGAATTCCATGGAAATTGGGGATAAAAGGGGTGGAATTCCATGGAAATTGTGGAATAAAAGGGTGGAATTCCATGGAAATTGGGGATAAAAGGGGTGGAATTCCATGGAAACTGTGCCAAGAATTATGCCAAGTTGAAGCCCATTTTCATCTGAATTCTAATCAGGACAAAGTCTGTGTTAGCCTCTGTTTTGCAGAGCTTACCCTAACCCTAACCCTAACCCTAACCCTAACCCTAACCCTAACCCTAACCCTAACCCTAACCCTAACCCTAACCCTAACCCTAACCTAACCCTAACCCTAACCCTAACCCTAACCTAACCCTAACCCTAACCCTAACCCTATCCCTAACCTAACCCTAACCCTAACCCTAACCTAACCCTAACCCTAACCCTAACCCTAACCCTAACCCTAACCCTAACCCTAACCCTAAACCCAACCCCTAACCAGTGCAGCAAGGAATGAATGTGGATGAAAGGGTGGAATTCCATGGAAATTGTGGATAAAAGGGGTGGAATTCCATGGAAATTGGGGATAAAAGGGGTGGAATTCCATGGAAATTCTGGATAAAAGGGTGGAATTCCATGGAAATTGGGGATAAAAGGGGTGGAATTCCATGGAAATTGTGCCAAGAATTATGCCAAGTTGAAGCCCATTTTCATCTGAATTCTAATAGGACAAAGTCTGTGTTAGGCTCTGTTTTGCAGAGCTTACCCTAACCCTAATCCCTAACCCTAACCCTAACCCTACCCTAACCCTAACCCTAACCCTAACCCTAACCCTAACCTAACCCTAACCTAACCCTAACCCTATCCCTAACCTAACCTTAACCCTAACCCTAACCCTAACCCTAACCCTAACCCTAACCCTAACCCTAACCCTAACCCTAACCCTATCCCTAACCTAACCCTAACCCTAACCCTAACCTAACCCTAACCCTAACCCTAACCCTAACCCTAACCTAACCCTAACCCTAACCCTAACCTAACCCTAACCCTAACCCTAACCCTAACCCAAACCCTAACCCTAAACCCAACCCCTAACCAGTGCAGCAAGGAATGAATGTGGATGAAAGGGTGGAATTCCATGGAAATTGGGGATAAAAGGGGTGGAATTCCATGGAAATTGTGGATAAAAGGGTGGAATTCCATGGAAATTGTGGATAAAAGGGGTGGAATTCCATGGAAATTGTGCCAAGAATTATGCCAAGTTGAAGCCCATTTTCATCTGAATTCTAATAGGACAAAGTCTGTGTTAGCCTCTGTTTTGCAGAGCTTACCCTAACCCTAACCGTAACCTAACCCTAACCCTAACCCTAACCCTAACCCTAACCCTAACCCTAACCCTAACCCTAACCTAACCCTAACCCTAACCCTAACCTAACCCTAACCCAAACCCTAACCCTATCCCTAACCTAACCCTAACCCTAACCCTAACCTAACCCTAACCTTAACCCTAACCCTAACCCTAACCCTAAACCCAACCCCTAACCAGTGCAGCAAGGAATGAATGTGGATGAAAGGGTGGAATTCCATGGAAATTGTGGATAAAAGGGGTGGAATTCCATGGAAATTGGGGATAAAAGGGGTGGAATTCCATGGAAATTGGGGATAAAAGGGGTGGAATTCCATGGAAATTGTGCCAAGAATTATGCCAAGTTGAAGCCCATTTTCATCTGAATTCTAATAGGACAAAGTCTGTGTTAGCCTCTGTTTTGCAGAGCTTACCCTAACCCTACCCGTAACCCTAACCGTAACCCTAACCCTAACCCTAACCCTAACCCTAACCCTAACCCTAACCTAACCCTAACCCTAACCCTAACCTAACCCTAACCCTAACCCTAACCCTATCCCTAACCTAACCCTAACCCTAACCCTAACCTAACCCTAACCCTAACCCTAACCCTAACCCTATCCCTAACCAAACCCTAGCCCTAACCTAACCCTAACCCTAACCCTAACCCTAACCCTAACCCTAACCCTAAACCCAACCCCTAACCAGTGCAGCAAGGAATGAATGTGGATGAAAGGGTGGAATTCCATGGAAATTGTGGATAAAAGGGGTGGAATTCCATGGAAAATTGGGGATAAAAGGGGTGGAATTCCATGGAAATTGCGGATAAAAGGGTGGAATTCCATGGAAATTGGGGATAAAAGGGGTGGAATTCCATGGAAATTGTGCCAAGAATTATGCCAAGTTGAAGCCCATTTTCATCTGAATTCTAATAGGACAAAGTCTGTGTTAGCCTCTGTTTTGCAGAGCTTACCCTAACCCTAACCCTAACCCTAACACTAACCCTAACCCTAACCCTAACCCTAACCCTATCCCTAACCTAACCCTAACCCTAACCCTAACCTAACCCTAACCCTAACCTAACCCTAACCCTATCCCTAACCTAACCCTAACCCTAACCCTAACTAACCCTAACCCTAACCCTAACCCTAACCCTAACCCTAACCCTAAACCCAACCCCTAACCAGTGCAGCAAGGAATGAATGTGGATGAAAGGGTGGAATTCCATGGAAATTGTGGATAAAAGGGGTGGAATTCCATGGAAATTGGCGATAAAAGGGGGTGGAATTCCATGGAAATTGTGGATAAAAGGGTGGAATTCCATGGAAATTGGGGATAAAAGGGGTGGAATTCCATGGAAATTGTGCCAAGAATTATGCCAAGTTGAAGCCCATTTTCATCTGAATTCTAATAGGACAAAGTCTGTGTTAGCCTCTGTTTTGCAGAGCTTACCCTAACCCTAACCCTAACCCTAACCCTAACCCTAACCCTATCCCTAACCTAACCCTAACCCTAACCCTAACCTAACCCTAACCCTAACCCTAACCCTAACCCTAACCCTAACCCTAACCCTAAACCCAACCCCTAACCAGTGCAGCAAGGAATGAATGTGGATGAAAGGGTGGAATTCCACGGAAATTGTGGATAAAAGGGGTGGAATTCCATGGAAATTGGGGATAAAAGGGGTGGAATTCCATGGAAATTGTGGATAAAAGGGTGGAATTCCATGGAAATTGGGGACAAATGGGGTGGAATTCCATGGAAACTGTGCCAAGAATTATGCCAAGTTGAAGCCCATTTTCATCTGAATTCTAATAGGACAAAGTCTGTGTTAGCCTCTGTTTTGCAGAGCTTAACCGATCCCGTAAGCCTAACGCTAACCCGTAACCCGTAACCTAACCGTAACCCGTAACCCGTTAACCGCTACCACCGTAACCGTAACCCGTAACCCGTAACCCTAACCCTAACCCTAACCTTCCTAACCTAGACCCTAACCCTAACCCTAACCTAACCTTCCTAACCTAACCCTAACCCGTAACGCTAACCGTAAAGCTTACAGTTAACAGTTACAGTTCACGTTAACGAACCTAACGCTAACCCTAACCTAACCCTAACCCTATCCCTAACCTAACCCTTAGTCTACCCGTAACCTAACCGTAACCGCTAACCCTAACCCTATCCCTAACCTAACCCTAACCCTAACCCTAACCTAACCCTAACCCTAACCCTAACCCTAACCCTAACCCTAACCCTAACCCTAACCCTATCCCTAACCTAACCCTAACCCTAACCCTAACCTAACCCTAACCCTAACCCTAACCTATCCCTAACCTAACCCTAACCACTAACCCGTAACCTAACCCTAACCCTAACCCTAACCCTAACCCTAACCCTAACCCTAACCCTATCCCTAACCTAACCCTAACCCTAACCCTAACCTAACCCTAACCCTAACCCTAACCCTATCCCTACCTAACCCTAACCCTAACCCTAACCTAACCCTAACCCTAACCCTAACCCTAACCCTAACCCTAAACCCAACCCCTAACCAGTGCAGCAAGGAATGAATGTGGATGAAAGGGTGGAATTCCATGGAAATTGTGGATAAAAGGGGTGGAATTCCATGGAAATTGGGGATAAAAGGGGTGGAATTCCATGGAAATTGTGGATAAAAGGGTGGAATTCCATGGAAATTGGGGATAAAAGGGGTGGAATTCCATGGAAATTGTGCCAAGAATTATGCCAAGTTGAAGCCCATTTTCATCTGAATTCTAATAGGACAAAGTCTGTGTTAGCCTCTGTTTTGCAGAGCTTACCCTAACCCTAACCCTAACCCTAACCCTAACCCTAACCCTAACCCTAACCCTATCCCTAACCTAACCCTAACCCTAACCCTAACCTAACCCTAACCCTAACCCTAACCCTAACCCTAACCCTAACCCTAACCCTAAACCCAACCCCTAACCAGTGCAGCAAGGAATGAATGTGGATGAAAGGGTGGAATTCCATGGAAATTGTGGATAAAAGGGGTGGAATTCCATGGAAATTGGGGATAAAAGGGGTGGAATTCCATGGAAATTGTGGATAAAAGGGTGGAATTCCATGGAAATTGGGGATAAAAGGGGTGGAATTCCATGGAAATTGTGCCAAGAATTATGCCAAGTTGAAGCCCATTTTCATCTGAATTCTAATAGGACAAAGTCTGTGTTAGACTCTGTTTTGCAGAGCTTACCCTAACCCTAACCCTAACCCTAACCCTAACCCTAACCCTAACCCTAACCCTATCCCTAACCTAACCCTAACCCTAACCCTAACCTAACCCTAACCCTAACCCTAACCCTAACCCTAACCCTAACCCTAACCCTAAACCCAACCCCTAACCAGTGCAGCAAGGAATGAATGTGGATGAAAGGGTGGAATTCCATGGAAATTGTGGATAAAAGGGGTGGAATTCCATGGAAATTGGGGATAAAAGGGGTGGAATTCCATGGAAATTGTGGATAAAAGGGTGGAATTCCATGGAAATTGGGGATAAAAGGGGTGGAATTCCATGGAAATTGTGCCAAGAATTATGCCAAGTTGAAGCCCATTTTCATCTGAATTCTAATAGGACAAAGTCTGTGTTAGACACTGTTTTGCAGAGCTTACCCTAACCCTAACCCTAACCCTAACCCTAACCCTAACCTAACCCTAACCCTAACCCTAACCTAACCCTAACCCTAACCCTAACCCTAACCCTAACCCAACCCTAACCCTAACCCTAACCCTAACCCTAACCCTAACCCTAACCCTAAACCCAACCCCTAACCAGTGCAGCAAGGAATGAATGTGGATGAAAGGGTGGAATTCCATGGAAATTGTGGATAAAAGGGGTGGAATTCCATGGAAATTGGGGATAAAAGGGGTGGAATTCCATGGAAATTGTGGATAAAAGGGTGGAATTCCATGGAAATTGGGGATAAAAGGGGTGGAATTCCATGGAAATTGTGCCAAGAATTATGCCAAGTTGAAGCCCATTTTCATCTGAATTCTAATAGGACAAAGTCTGTGTTAGCCTCTGTTTTGCAGAGCTTACCCCTAACCCTAACCCTAACCCTAACCCTAACCCTAACCCTAACCCTATCCCTAACCTAACCCTAACCCTAACCCTAACCTAACCCTAACCCTAACCCTAACCCTAACCCTAACCCTAACCCTAAACCCAACCCCTAACCAGTGCAGCAAGGAATGAATGTGGATGAAAGGGTGGAATTCCATGGAAATTGTGGATAAAAGGGGTGGAATTCCATGGAAATTGGGGATAAAAGGGGTGGAATTCCATGGAAATTGTGGATAAAAGGGTGGAATTCCATGGAAATTGGGGATAAAAGGGGTGGAATTCCATGGAAATTGTGCCAAGAATTATGCCAAGTTGAAGCCCATTTTCATCTGAATTCTAATAGGACAAAGTCTGTGTTAGCCTCTGTTTTGCAGAGCTTACCCTAACCCTAACCCTAACCCTAACCCTAACCCTAACCCTAACCCTAACCCTATCCCTAACCTAACCCTAACCCTAACCCTATCCCTAACCTAACCCTTACCCTAACCCTAACCTAACCCTAACCCTAACCCTAACCCTAACCCTAACCCTAACCCTAAACCCAACCCCTAACCAGTGCAGCAAGGAATGAATGTGGATGAAAGGGTGGAATTCCATGGAAATTGTGGATAAAAGGGGTGGAATTCCATGGAAATTGGGGATAAAAGGGGTGGAATTCCATGGAAATTA
>NW_027428369.1:72500-82500 GCF_047830755.1 Zonotrichia albicollis | reverse complement strand
CCAACCCTAACCCCTACCCCAACCCCAACCCCAACCCTTACCCTAACCCTAACCCTTACCCCAACCCTTACCCTAACCCTAACCCTAACCCCCGGGTAGACCTGGTGACCGAGGGCCCCGGGGTAGACCCGGTGTCGCGGGCCCCGGGGTAGACCTGGTTTCCCTAACCCCAACCCCAACCCCAACCCCAACCCTAACCCTAACCCTAACCCCAACCCCAACCCCAACCCACACCCTAACCCTAACCCTAACCCCGAGGCAGACCTGGTGTCCCAGGGCCCGGGGTAGACCTGGTGTCAGAGGGCCCCGGGGTAGACCTGGTGTCCCAGGGCCCGGGGTAGACCTGGTGTCCCGTTCCCCGGGGTAGACCTGTTGTCCTAGAGCACTGGGTAGACCAGGTGTCGCGGGCCCCGGGGTAGACCTGGTGTCCCGTTCCCCGGGGTAGACCTGGTGTCAGAGGGCCCCGGGGTAGACCTGGTGTCCGAGGGCCCTGGGTAGACCTGGTGTCGCGGGCCCCGGGGTAGACCTGTTGTCCTAGAGCACTGGGTAGACCAGGTGTCGCGGGCCCCGGGGTAGACCTGGTGTCCCGTTCCCCGGGGTAGACCTGGTGTCAGAGGGCCCCGGGGTAGACCTGGTGTCCCAGGGCCCGGGGTAGACCTGGTGTCCCGGGGCCCGGGGTAGACCTGGTGTCCCGTTCCCCGGGGTAGACCTGGTGTCAGAGGGCCCCGGGGTAGACCTGTTGTCCCAGGGCCCGGGGTAGACCTGGTGTCAGAGGGCCCCAGGGTAGACCTGGTGTCCGAGGGCCCTGGGTAGACCTGGTGTCCGAGGGCCCTGGGTAGACCTGGGGTCCCAGGGCCCGGGGTAGACCTGGTGTCCCGGGCCCCGGGGTAGACCTGGTGTCCCAGGGCCCGGGGTAGACCTGGTGTCCCGTTCCCCGGGGTAGACCTGGTGTCCTGGGACCATGGGTAGACCTGGTGTCCCGTTCCCCGGGGTAGACCTGGTGTCCCGTTCCCCGGGGTAGACCTGGTGTCCCGGGCCCCGGGGTAGACCTGGTGTCCCGTTCCCCGGGGTAGACCTGGTGTCAGAGGGCCCCGGGGTAGACCTGTTGTCCCAGGGCCCGGGGTAGACCTGGTGTCCCGTTCCCCGGGGTAGACCTGGTGTCCGAGGGCCCTGGGTAGACCTGGTGTCCCGTTCCCCGGGGTAGACCTGGTGTCCCGGGCCCCGGGGTAGACCTGGTGTCCCGTTCCCCGGGGTAGACCTGGTGTCAGAGGGCCCCGGGGTAGACCTGTTGTCCCAGGGCCCGGGGTAGACCTGGTGTCCCGGGCGCCAGGGTAGACCTGGTGTCCGAGGGCCCTGGGTAGACCTGGTGTCCGAGGGCCCTGGGTAGACCTGGTGTCCCAGGGCCCGGGGTAGACCTGGTGTCCCGGGGCCCGGGGTAGACCTGGTGTCCCAGGGCCCGGGGTAGACCTGGTGTCCCGTTCCCCGGGGTAGACCTGGTGTCCTGGGACCATGGGTAGACCTGGTGTCCCGTTCCCCGGGGTAGACCTGGTGTCCCGGGCCCCGGGGTAGACCTGGTGTCCCGTTCCCCGGGGTAGACCTGGTGTCAGAGGGCCCCGGGGTAGACCTGTTGTCCCAGGGCCCGGGGTAGACCTGGTGTCCCGGGCGCCAGGGTAGACCTGGTGTCCGAGGGCCCTGGGTAGACCTGGTGTCCGAGGGCCCTGGGTAGACCTGGGGTCCCAGGGCCCGGGGTAGACCTGGTGTCCCGGGCCCCGGGGTAGACCTGGTGTCCCAGGGCCCGGGGTAGACCTGGTGTCCCGTTCCCCGGGGTAGACCTGGTGTCCTGGGACCATGGGTAGACCTGGTGTCCCGTTCCCCGGGGTAGACCTGGTGTCCCGTTCCCCGGGGTAGACCTGGTGTCCCGGGCCCCGGGGTAGACCTGGTGTCCCGTTCCCCGGGGTAGACCTGGTGTCAGAGGGCCCCGGGGTAGACCTGTTGTCCCAGGGCCCGGGGTAGACCTGGTGTCCCGTTCCCCGGGGTAGACCTGGTGTCCGAGGGCCCTGGGTAGACCTGGTGTCCCGTTCCCCGGGGTAGACCTGGTGTCCCGGGCCCCGGGGTAGACCTGGTGTCCCGTTCCCCGGGGTAGACCTGGTGTCAGAGGGCCCCGGGGTAGACCTGTTGTCCCAGGGCCCGGGGTAGACCTGGTGTCCCGGGCGCCAGGGTAGACCTGGTGTCCGAGGGCCCTGGGTAGACCTGGTGTCCGAGGGCCCTGGGTAGACCTGGGGTCCCAGGGCCCGGGGTAGACCTGGTGTCCCGGGGCCCGGGGTAGACCTGGTGTCCCAGGGCCCGGGGTAGACCTGGTGTCCCGTTCCCCGGGGTAGACCTGGTGTCCTGGGACCATGGGTAGACCTGGTGTCCCGTTCCCCGGGGTAGACCTGGTGTCCCGGGCCCCGGGGTAGACCTGGTGTCCCGTTCCCCGGGGTAGACCTGGTGTCAGAGGGCCCCGGGGTAGACCTGGTGTCCCGGGCCCCGGGGTAGACCTGGTGTCCCGTTCCCCGGGGTAGACCTGGTGTCAGAGGGCCCCGGGGTAGACCTGGTGTCAGAGGGCCCCGGGGTAGACCTGTTGTCCCAGGGCCCGGGGTAGACCTGGTGTCCCGTTCCCCGGGGTAGACCTGGTGTCCGAGGGCCCTGGGTAGACCTGGTGTCCCGTTCCCCGGGGTAGACCTGGTGTCCCGTTCCCCGGGGTAGACCTGGTGTCAGAGGGCCCCGGGGTAGACCTGTTGTCCCAGGGCCCGGGGTAGACCTGGTGTCCCGGGCGCCAGGGTAGACCTGGTGTCCGAGGGCCCTGGGTAGACCTGGTGTCCCAGGGCCCGGGGTAGACCTGGTGTCCCGGGGCCCGGGGTAGACCTGGTGTCCCAGGGCCCGGGGTAGACCTGGTGTCCCGTTCCACGGGGTAGACCTGGTGTCCTGGGACCATGGGTAGACCTGGTGTCCCGTTCCCCGGGGTAGACCTGGTGTCCCGTTCCCCGGGGTAGACCTGGTGTCCCGGGCCCCGGGGTAGACCTGGTGTCCCGTTCCCCGGGGTAGACCTGGTGTCAGAGGGCCCCGGGGTAGACCTGTTGTCCCAGGGCCCGGGGTAGACCTGGTGTCCCGTTCCCCGGGGTAGACCTGGTGTCCGAGGGCCCTGGGTAGACCTGGTGTCCCGTTCCCCGGGGTAGACCTGGTGTCCCGGGCCCCGGGGTAGACCTGGTGTCCCGTTCCCCGGGGTAGACCTGGTGTCAGAGGGCCCCGGGGTAGACCTGTTGTCCCAGGGCCCGGGGTAGACCTGGTGTCCCGGGCGCCAGGGTAGACCTGGTGTCCGAGGGCCCTGGGTAGACCTGGTGTCCGAGGGCCCTGGGTAGACCTGGGGTCCCAGGGCCCGGGGTAGACCTGGTGTCCCGGGCCCCGGGGTAGACCTGGTGTCCCAGGGCCCGGGGTAGACCTGGTGTCCCGTTCCCCGGGGTAGACCTGGTGTCCTGGGACCATGGGTAGACCTGGTGTCCCGTTCCCCGGGGTAGACCTGGTGTCCCGTTCCCCGGGGTAGACCTGGTGTCCCGGGCCCCGGGGTAGACCTGGTGTCCCGTTCCCCGGGGTAGACCTGGTGTCAGAGGGCCCCGGGGTAGACCTGTTGTCCCAGGGCCCGGGGTAGACCTGGTGTCCCGTTCCCCGGGGTAGACCTGGTGTCCGAGGGCCCTGGGTAGACCTGGTGTCCCGTTCCCCGGGGTAGACCTGGTGTCCCGGGCCCCGGGGTAGACCTGGTGTCCCGTTCCCCGGGGTAGACCTGGTGTCAGAGGGCCCCGGGGTAGACCTGTTGTCCCAGGGCCCGGGGTAGACCTGGTGTCCCGGGCGCCAGGGTAGACCTGGTGTCCGAGGGCCCTGGGTAGACCTGGTGTCCGAGGGCCCTGGGTAGACCTGGGGTCCCAGGGCCCGGGGTAGACCTGGTGTCCCGGGGCCCGGGGTAGACCTGGTGTCCCAGGGCCCGGGGTAGACCTGGTGTCCCGTTCCCCGGGGTAGACCTGGTGTCCTGGGACCATGGGTAGACCTGGTGTCCCGTTCCCCGGGGTAGACCTGGTGTCCCGGGCCCCGGGGTAGACCTGGTGTCCCGTTCCCCGGGGTAGACCTGGTGTCAGAGGGCCCCGGGGTAGACCTGGTGTCCCGGGCCCCGGGGTAGACCTGGTGTCCCGTTCCCCGGGGTAGACCTGGTGTCAGAGGGCCCCGGGGTAGACCTGGTGTCAGAGGGCCCCGGGGTAGACCTGTTGTCCCAGGGCCCGGGGTAGACCTGGTGTCCCGTTCCCCGGGGTAGACCTGGTGTCCGAGGGCCCTGGGTAGACCTGGTGTCCCGTTCCCCGGGGTAGACCTGGTGTCCCGTTCCCCGGGGTAGACCTGGTGTCAGAGGGCCCCGGGGTAGACCTGTTGTCCCAGGGCCCGGGGTAGACCTGGTGTCCCGGGCGCCAGGGTAGACCTGGTGTCCGAGGGCCCTGGGTAGACCTGGTGTCCGAGGGCCCTGGGTAGACCTGGTGTCCCAGGGCCCGGGGTAGACCTGGTGTCCCGGGGCCCGGGGTAGACCTGGTGTCCCAGGGCCCGGGGTAGACCTGGTGTCCCGTTCCACGGGGTAGACCTGGTGTCCTGGGACCATGGGTAGACCTGGTGTCCCGTTCCCCGGGGTAGACCTGGTGTCCCGTTCCCCGGGGTAGACCTGGTGTCCCGGGCCCCGGGGTAGACCTGGTGTCCCGTTCCCCGGGGTAGACCTGGTGTCAGAGGGCCCCGGGGTAGACCTGTTGTCCCAGGGCCCGGGGTAGACCTGGTGTCCCGTTCCCCGGGGTAGACCTGGTGTCCGAGGGCCCTGGGTAGACCTGGTGTCCCGTTCCCCGGGGTAGACCTGGTGTCCCGGGCCCCGGGGTAGACCTGGTGTCCCGTTCCCCGGGGTAGACCTGGTGTCAGAGGGCCCCGGGGTAGACCTGTTGTCCCAGGGCCCGGGGTAGACCTGGTGTCCCGTTCCCCGGGGTAGACCTGGTGTCCGAGGGCCCTGGGTAGACCTGGTGTCCCGGGGCCCGGGGTAGACCTGGTGTCCCGTTCCCCGGGGTAGACCTGGTGTCCGAGGGCCCTGGGTAGACCTGGTGTCGCGGGCCCCGGGGTAGACCTGTTGTCCTAGAGCACTGGGTAGACCAGGTGTCGCGGGCCCCGGGGTAGACCTGGTGTCCCAGGGCCCGGGGTAGACCTGGTGTCCCGTTCCCCGGGGTAGACCTGGTGTCCTGGGACCATGGGTAGACCTGGTGTCGCGGGCCCCGGGGTAGACCTGGTGTCCCAGGACCATGGGTAGACCTGGTGTCCCAGGGCCCGGGGTAGACCTGGTGTCCCGTTCCCCGGGGTAGACCTGGTGTCCTGGGACCATGGGTAGACCTGGTGTCCCGGGCCCCGGGGTAGGCCCTGGGACACCAGGTCTACCCCGGGGAACGGGACAGCAGGTCTACCCCGAGTCCCGGGACAACTGGTCTACCCGGCGCTCGAGGACACCGGGTCTACCCCGGCGCCCGGGACACCAGGTCTACCCCGGAGCCCGGGACACCAGGTCTACCCCGGTCCCTGGGACACCAGGTCTACCCGGCGCTCGAGGACACCAGGTCTACCCCGCAGCCCGGGACACCAGGTCTACCCCGGCCCCCGGGACACCAGGTCTACCCCCGAGCCCGGGACACCAGGTCTACCCCGGCCCCTGGGACACCAGGTCTACCCCGGCCCCCGGGACACCAGGTCTACCCCGGCCCCTGGGACACCAGGTCTACCCCGGCGCCTGGGACACCAGGTCTACCCCGGAGCCCGGGACACCAGGTCTACCCCGGTCCCCGGGACACCAGGTCTACCCAGCGCTCTAGGACAACAGGTCTACCCCGGCGCCCGGGACACCAGGTCTACCCAGGGCTCTAGGACAACAGGTCTACCCCGGCGCCCGGGATACCAGGTCTACCCAGGGCTCTAGGACAACAGGTCTACCCCGCTTCTGGCCCCTGGGACACCAGGTCTACCCCGTCTTGTGCCGAAGACACCAGGTCTACCCCGGAGCCCGGGACACCAGGTCTACCCCGGCGCCCGGGACACCAGGTCTACCCCGGAGCCCGGGACACCAGGTCTACCCCGGCCCCTGGGACACCAGGTCTACCCCGGAGCCCGGGACACCAGGTCTACCCCGGAGCCCGGGACACCAGGTCTACCCGGGGCTCTAGGACAACAGGTCTACCCCGCTTCTGGCCGGAGACACCAGGTCTACCCCGTCTTGTGCCGCAGACACCAGGTCTACCCCGTCTCGGGCCGGGGACACCAGGTCTACCCCGTCTCGGTCCGGGGACACCAGGTCTGCTGGCTCTCGGGCCGGGGACACCAGGTCTTCTCCGGATCTGGCGGGACACCAGGTCTACCCCGGTCCCTGGGACACCAGGTCAACCCCGGCGCCCGGGACACCAGGTCTACCCCGGCGCCCGGGACACCAGGTCTACCCCGGCGCCCGGGACACCAGGTCTACCCCGGAGCCCGGGACACCAGGTCTACCCCGGCGCCCGGGACACCAGGTCTACCCCGGAGCCCCGGACACCAGGTCTACCCCGGCCCCCGGGACACCAGGTCTACCCCGGGCTCTAGGACAACAGGTCTACCCCGCTTCTGGCCGGAGACACCAGGTCTACCCCGTCTTGTGCCGCAGACACCAGGTCTACCCCGTCTCGGGCCGGGGACACCAGGTCTACCCCGTCTCTGGCCGCGGACAGCCGGTCTACCCCGTCTCGGTCCGGGGACACCAGGTCTGCTGGCTCTCGGGCCGGGGACACCAGGTCTTCTCCGGATCTGGCGGGACACCAGGTCTACCCCGGTCCCTGGGACACCAGGTCTACCCCGGAGCCCGGGACACCAGGTCTACCCCGGTCCCTGGGACACCAGGTCTACCCCGGTCCCTGGGACACCAGGTCTACCCCGGCGCCCGGGACACCAGGTCTACCCCGGAGCCCGGGACACCAGGTCTACCCCGGCGCCCGGGACACCAGGTCTACCCCGGAGCCCGGGACACCAGGTCTACCCCGGCGCCCGGGACACCAGGTCTACCCCGGAGCCCCGGACACCAGGTCTACCCCGGCCCCCGGGACACCAGGTCTACCCCGGAGACCCGGACACCAGGTCTACCCCGGCCCCCGGGACACCAGGTCTACCCCGGCCCCCGGGACACCAGGTCTACCCCGGCGCCCGGGACACCAGGTCTACCCCGGAGCCCGGGACACCAGGTCTACCCCGGCGCCCGGGACACCAGGTCTACCCCGGAGACCCGGACACCAGGTCTACCCCGGCCCCCGGGACACCAGGTCTACCCCGGCGCCCGGGACACCAGGTCTACCCCGGAGCCCGGGACACCAGGTCTACCCCGGCGCCCGGGACACCAGGTCTACCCCGGAGCCCGGGACACCAGGTCTACCCCGGCGCCCGGGACACCAGGTCTACCCCGGAGCCCCGGACACCAGGTCTACCCCGGCCCCCGGGACACCAGGTCTACCCCGGAGACCCGGACACCAGGTCTACCCCGGCCCCCGGGACACCAGGTCTACCCCGGCGCCCGGGACACCAGGTCTACCCCGGAGCCCGGGACACCAGGTCTACCCCGGAGCCCCGGACACCAGGTCTACCCCGGCCCCCGGGACACCAGGTCTACCCCGGAGACCCGGACACCAGGTCTACCCCGGCCCCCGGGACACCAGGTCTACCCCGGCGCCCGGGACACCAGGTCTACCCCGGAGCCCGGGACACCAGGTCTACCCCGGCGCCCGGGACACCAGGTCTACCCCGGAGCCCCGGACACCAGGTCTACCCCGGCGCCCGGGACACCAGGTCTACCCCGGAGCCCGGGACACCAGGTCTACCCCGGCGCCCGGGACACCAGGTCTACCCCGGAGCCCCGGACACCAGGTCTACCCCGGCCCCCGGGACACCAGGTCTACCCCGGAGCCCGGGACACCAGGTCTACCCCGGCCCCTGGGACACCAGGTCTACCTCGCGCCGGCGGGACTTAGTCAAATAGCGGCGGGTGCCGGGTAGACCTGTTGTCTCGGCCGGCTGCGGAAGTTCACCAAGGGGTCGCTGTTGTCGGCTGCCTCCGGCTGCCTCATCGTAGGCTGCGGCCTGAGGCGGCGCCCCTTCCCGGTCGATCTCCATCGGTCCTCTTGGAGGCCTCGGCGGCTTGGGACTTATCTGCCCGTATTATGGGAGCGAGGTGACGGGCCGCATCCCCGTAGGTTGGCTGAGGCTGTGCCTACGTTTAAGGCGGAGAGGAGCAGCCGCACTCAGGTGGCCGGCAAAGGGAAAAAGCCAGTGTTCCGCCTAGCCGGGGCGAGTCTCCTTGTGGCTCGGCTCCGGCTCCCGTCCCTCCCGGGGAAGTTGGCACAGTGAGAGTGAGGCCGAGAGAGAAGGGCTGAGAAAAGACGGACCGGATCCCCCCGAGAGAGACCGAGAGAGAAGGGCTGCGAGCGGAGGAGCCGGTTCCCCCGGGAGGCCGAGAGATAGAGAGAGAGAGAGAGAGAGAGAAGGGGCCGGATTCCCCCCGGGATGCCGAGAGAGAAGGGCTGCCGAGCGGAGGGGCCGGATTCCCCCCGGGATGCCGAGAGAGAAGGGCTGCCGAGCGGAGGGGCCCGGTTTCCCCCGGGATGCCGAGAGAGAAGGGCTGCCAGCGGGGAGGGGCCGGTTTCCCCCGGGATGCCGAGAGAGAAGGGCTGCCGAGCGGAGGGGCCGGATCTCCCCCCGGGATGCCGAGAGAGAAGGGCTGCCGAGCGGAGGGGCCGGATCTCCCCCCGGGATGCCGAGAGAGAAGGGCTGCCGAGCGGAGGGGCCGGATCTCCCCCCGGGATGCCGAGAGAGAAGGGCTGCCGAGCGGAGGGGCCGGATCTCCCCCCGGGATGCCGAGAGAGAAGGGCTGCCGAGCGGAGGGGCCGGATCTCCCCCCGGGATGCCGAGAGAGAAGGGCTGCCGAGCGGAGGGGCCGGATCTCCCCCCGGGATGCCGAGAGAGAAGGGCTGTGAAAGGCGATTCGAGAGAGCCGCTTGGCGGGCGAGGCGGCGGCGCCTCGTCCCTTTTGTGCCTGGCCTTAAGCCGGGGCCCACTCGGCGGGCACTGTTTCGGGCCGTCCGCCCGCCTGGTGAAGCTGCGGAGCCGGGGTCGGGGCGCCCCGTCCCCGGGCCGCCTCGTTGAAGCCGTCCCCCTTCCTCGGCCTTAAGCCGGGGACCCGCGTTGGCGGGCGGAGTTTTTCGGAGTTGACGGACCCGGCACCCGACAGAGAGAGAGAGAGAGAGAGAGAGAGAGAGAGAGTCCGAGAGCCCCCCGGACCTTTCCCGGGCGAGGCGGCGGCGCCTCGTCCACCTCGGTCGCGGGCGCATCGACCGAGCCCCTTGGGCCGGGCGGGCTGGGTTGCCACGCGGGTCCGCGTTTTTTCTTTTTTTTCCGCGGTTTAGGCGCGCCGGTGCGCGGGCAGAGAGTGGGGGCGCCCGCCCGGCCTCCGCGGATTTTTCTCTGGCGGCCTTAAGCCGCGGCACCGAGGAGCCGTTGCGACGAAGGCGCGCGCGGGCCACGTCGGCGAGAGAGAAGGGAGCGAGCGGGATGTCTGGGGCTCCGTGGGGGAGTGAGACTCGTAACTCGCCCCCGCGGGTGCCTCCGGCGTCCCGGGCCCGCGGCCCCCGTGGCTAGCACGGGTCGCTGCGAACGCCGCCTCCATGTGCCTTTTTGTCGTGCCGTTCCTCCGGCTATTTTTTTTCCGGAAAGGGAAAGCCGGCCGCCGGCGGCGCGCGGTCCGGTGGCACGTATTTCTCGCACGCTCGGCCGGGTTCCCCGGGCCGGAAGGGGAAGCCGAGTCCCCCCGGCCTGGCGGGCCAGCCCAGTCCCAGTCCTGCCGTTGCCTAGCCGAGAAGGGAATCCGTTGGCGCCCGCGGGCGGGCGGGCGGGT